>NW_026881459.1:0-34326 GCF_032173495.1 Musca vetustissima | reverse complement strand
TTTTCTGTAGATGGCTGTGGAATCAAGTGGGGTTAAAAAACGAGCCCTTGGCTGGTTGTAGTTTGCTGTCTAGTCGAGTGGGGTTGCGAAAGGAACCCTAGACTACCAGTGAAGTAGCTGCTGAATAATCGAGCGTGGTTGAAAGTCGAGCCCTCGGCTAGAACAGAAAGGAGTCCGTCGCTGTCGTCTGAGTCAAAAGGGTTGAAAAGCGTTAAGACGAAACATCGGACTGCACTGTGCCTAGCTGCCGCCAATCTTCGGGTGTCGCCACCGTTCATTGGGCTGCTGCTGAGTCAAGCTGCCGCCTTTACCATTCATCGGGCTACTGCTATGCCGAGCTATGCACCTTCATCTTGCTTAATCTCACTCCAAACTACTTGCAATAAACGTCGATAGAGTAGCGATAATAGAAGAAATTTTGCCAACAGTCCTAACTTATGTTATATGATCAGATGCCGCTCATAATCATCTCACCATCTCGTAACTAAACTCCATCTAACCTCAAATATCAAAAACTCATCCTGTGGTCTATCCCTTCTCAGATACATATTGTGTGGTTAAGAACAATCAAGTGTTAAAAGTAGTGTCTTATGGTTTACTAATGGAAAATAAAATCTAATAATTTAAAGTACGTCTCTCTTCCTTAAAAACACAGATGTGCAAAACTACCGACAAAATACTACAAGTATCTGGTTAACACATGTTCTCCTTTTTCTCTTTTCGTCAGTCGTTTTTTGCGGTAAATTCTCAGTTACGCTCACATTCTACCTCTCAATTTTATTCTGTACACCATTGCTTAAAAATCCCACAATGAAAATAAATTCTTGTGACGACCCAGGGTCCGCTGAACTTAACAGCCTGCTGTTAAACACGTCGTCGCAATAGGAATTAATAGAAATTTGTTTTTCCTCGTCAGATCTCAAATATTATATAAATAGAAATATCTGTGTATGATATGAAGAGAAAATATGACAAAACATGATATCACAAAAGTAGTTTCCAAGTCACTTATCGAATTACATCTTACAAAAGTACTTTCAAAAGTATTATTTTGTCTCCAAAGATTTGTGACACCATGTGTCTATATATATCGATTGAATATTTCACAGTTAAATGGAAAGGTAAACAGATTAACCGATTGATAACTTGCTACTCAAAACTTTGCTGTTCACCTTTCATCATATTTTTAATAACAAAAGTTTTCAAACTTCCGTAAAAGATAAAAGTAATTTCAACCAAAACTTTTATCCAAAACAAAAAATGACACAGATCCTAGTTAACATCAAACCTACCATTAAGCACTTAAACCGGCCACACTCATCCTCTTTGGCAATATCAAATATTCTCTTTGTGAAAGTCCAAACTAAAACACATCTACGCCTAAGAGTATTAAAGACATTAACATACTAACACCATCATATTTGGTTGGACGACAAATCCCCAAAAACACATCATCGTCATCATGGACAGCATCACCATTACCCATTGACCCAATGAAAAAAAGGTGCCTAAAATATTTCACCCATAGACTAGGACTGGAAAACTTACCTTGCATCAGCATCATATATTGACCGACACATTTACTGCTGCTGGTAATGGTACCAGTGGCCGGACTGCCGCCCATCCATCCGCCCGAGGCATGACTTAAACTTGTTCTGATTAGTGTTTTTGTTGTTTGTGTGCGTAGCTCGACAATCAGTGGCTCCTCATCTGTGGCTGGACGTGCAAGAGGCCATATAAAGGACTGTGTAATAAAAAGCAGGAGAGAAAAAAGGAAAGAAATAAATATTATTATACAGTACATGTGTGATATGTATCTATGTAGGAATGTTTTTATTTATTTATATGACAGAGATATAAAGAAAATGTATGCATTTCTTTCCTTTAGCTTTGATTTTAATGTTGTTGATGTTTTTATATGTCTGCTAGGTTTTACATTCTAGGACAATATAAATAATAATGTTAATAACAGTTGGCTTGTTGATGGGTGACATGTTAGGGAAATTTATTGTGGGTACATGCAAAGAAATAAACATCATAGAATGTCGTAAAGTTGGATAGTTTTTTAGATTTTACTACAAAGTAGCAGTTTTTATTTTAGTGCTGAAACATAGGCTTAAACGTGTATCATTAAAAATGTATCTAAAATATCAAATCTACACTATTACTTTATTTCAAATCATGTGGGGTATTTTATTAGTTAATTTTATGAATTTACCACAATTTTTTGGGAAATAGGTTTCAACTTCAATTTTGGAAAGATTTTCTTTACAAAACAAACATTTGTATTCCCAAAAATTATCTTAAGGGGACCCCCCATTCTCGGGGTTAAAAATTTTTTTGATTTAATTCGATTCTATACTAATTCAAGAATGTCTCTACAAAATTTCAAGTGAAAATCTCAAGAACTCTTGAAGATATAGCCGATTTATTGTATCAGCATCAGGTGACGGCTAAAGGGCTTCTCAAACTTTAAACGCGTTTTTCTCTTTTGCGGATGGCGGACACGATAACTCAAAAACTAATAACCCAATCGATTTTTACACGTTTCTCTGTGAGTGTATAGCTATCGTATGAACTAGGAACTACTGAACTACTACAGCCAATCGGTGAAGATCTTCCCTATTTTTTTACTTGGTTTTTGGTAAAAAATCGGCGATTTTCCAAAAATATTTTTTCAACCGCAATTTTGTTAATAAAAATAAGGAATTTTCTTTAATTACAAAAAACAACAACAAAACTATAACAAACAATTTTTTGTAAATTATTTTTCTTCTCTTTTAAATCTTCAAATATATATGTGCAAAGTTACAAACCTTAACAAGCATTGGTATTGATTTACCAGCTCATTGAAAATCTTGAAAAATTAAAATCGAGAATGGGTGGGGTTCCCTTAATCCATTCATACAGAAACGTACTTTCCGAAAAAAAAAACAGTAAGGAGAGTAGTAAAGTCGGACGGGGCCGACTATATGCTTCACCACTTTGGGCGAAGGTGAAGATGAATCCTAACAGACGTCGAATTTTTAAGGGCCAGGGACAAAATTATGTAAATTAGTTTAAAGTATATATCGACGCCTCTGAACCATAGTATGCTAAGTCGACTTAGCATGTTTTAAAGTTATTTACGTTTTTACGGTCCTTAATTTAAATTCTCTTAAATTTTGGTAATTATCGGCCAATTCAAACCAAAGTTATAAGCAAAAATGTTGTTAGCATGGCATGTAAGATTTAAGAAACTTCCATACTTTGAGAGCTTCTGCTGAAAAACTCACTTTTCAGACTTAGCTTACTATTCTTCGGAGGCGTCGATATATATATATATATATATATTTATATATATCGACATCTAAACAGATTTCAGCTAAACTTGCCACACGTTATGTTATAGTAACTTCAGTACGTAGTGCAAAATTTTGTGCCGATTGGGCCCGCCTTGGTGAAGCATTTATATCCAACTTCTAGGTCATTCTAACTCCAGTACGTTGTGCAAAATTTGTGTCAATTTTGTGTAAAATCGGACGACACCATTTACAATAAATCGGACGAAAATATATATGGGAGCTATATCTAAATCTGGGCCGATTTTCAGGAAACTTAACAAACATCATTCTAGACCTAATTCAGTACGCTGTACCAAATTCGTGCAAATTGGATGATATATAGGGACTTTGGTACACTATTTACATTAAATCGGACGATAATATATATGGGAGCTATATATAAATCTGGATCGATTTTTCCCAATTTCAATAGGGTTCGTCCTTGGGCCAAATAAATGTGCTGTGCCAAATTTCATCCAATTCGGATCATAAATGCGACCTGTACTTTTTTACAATGTATCATGAGCAGACAGACGGACCGACATACATAGATCGACTTAAAAAGTGATGCTATGCATATTCTCAAAAGGAGCCATGTGTATATCTCGTTTCCTTTTGCCTGTTACAAACATATGCACAAGGACATAATACCCTGTACCACAGTGTGGTGAAAGGTATAAAAACAAGAAAAACGTGAGCGGGAGCAAATCGAGATGTACAGGAGTCAGAAAGTAGTACGGAAATTTTACCAAAACCAAACCGAAGGCTTTGGTGCATGCACATCTTCCTGTAGAAATGAAGATGGAAACCTGGTGTCAGATACATAGCGTGTCGAGTATCTTTAAGGAACATTTCTAAAAGCTTCCGGTATCAAATAGAAGCAGTGAAGATGATACCCCAGAACAGTAAGAGATGACGGTATAGAGTGTATATCACCTAGCCAATCGGCTGAAGAATAATAAAGCAGCAGCTGCCGATGGATTACCAGCCGAACTATTCAAGACTGTTGGTCCGATGCTGGTCAGGGCATGTACCAGCTGATTAGTACAATGTGGCTAGAGGAATGCATGCCCAATGATTGGAACCTCAGCGTTCTGTGTCCCGGGCACAAAAAAGGAGACAAGCCGATATGTGCCAACTATAGAGGAATTAGTCTTCTTCCCATCGCATATAAAGTGCTATCCAGTGTGCTGTGTGAACGATTGAAGCCAATGGTCAATGTGTTTAACCCTTTGTGGGCCAAAGTTGCCCACGGCCAACAAAATGTTTTAGAGCTTATATTTAAAATCCAACAAGTAGATTTAATATGTCAAGTCCTAATTATGGACGAAATATATCACAAGAAAAATCAAAAAAATTAACATTTTTGGTAAAGTTAGGAGCTTTTTAAAATAGAGAAGAGGGCAAAAATGTGTACACTACTAATTTGTGTATACAGTCCAAATTGTTTAAATCGCTTTGTATTCGAAATGTACGAATTCTGCCTTTCAAATTATTTTCGATTCTTTTAAAACAGAATATAGAGAATAATTGAAATTTTTTTCGTCGATTTTGCATTTGGTTTTCTTGATATTGGGCTTTTATTTTTCAGAAAGAATGTACTGTATCTCCCGAATGCAAGGATGTAGTGATCTCAAATTTTGTCCATATCCTATCTAGGATACTTATATTAAATCTGTGAACAGCAAATTGTTCTATGATTACGGAAAAAATTCGGGGCTCAAAGGGTTAAAGTCATGTCTGCGTTTGGTATTCCTGCAAAATAAATACGGTTATGCACGATAACTTTAACTGGTACAATGTCAGCAGTTAAAGTAGGAAAGAGGTCCTTTCCCCCTCAATATCGAGGATTCAGACAAGGTGACAATTTGTCGTGTGACCTCTTCAACGTCCTGCTGGAAAAGGTCATATGAGATGCAAATGTGAACAGAAATGGTACTCTGTACACCAAACGCCACATGTTACTCGCCTACGCCGACGACATCGACATAATGGGTCGAACATTTCGAGCGGTAACAGCTGCATTAGAACGAATTGAGAAGGAGTCTGCCAAAGTGGGACTGGCAGTAAATGGCGAAAAGACCAAGCTGATGGTATCAACACGCAAGACGTCCAGTAGACTCGGACCAACTGTGGAACTTGAAAACTACAGCTTTGAGGTAGTGAACGATTTTATATACCTCGGTACCGCCATAAACAAAATGAATAGCATCAGCTTTGAAATCCGGAGAAGAATAGTGTTGGCCAACATATGCTACTATGGCCTGAGTAAGAAACTCAAAAGCAAGACCACCTCTTGCCAGACCAAACTCACACTCTACAAGACGCTGATACTACTGTTATATGGATCTGATGCATGGGTACTTGCGCAGGCAGATGAGGCAGCTCTTGGGGTGTTTGAGAGAAAAATTCTCCGAAAGATCTACGGGTCGATCTGAGTCGACGGTGAATAACGGTGTCGAATGAACAACGAGCTTTACAATCTATACGCGGACATCGACATAGTCAGTCGTATTGAGCTGCAGCGACTACGGTGGCTAGGTCATGTTGTGCGAAAGCGAGCCAAGTAATGGTTCACGCAGAAGGAGACGGCCACGAATCCGATGAAAGATCAAGTAGAAGACAACATCTCGGAAAATGGTCTTCTAAATTAGATGAGATACGCACAAGATCTCATGGAACAACTATTCTGTCACAAGCCAACTATGTTAGTAAGTGCATTCATCCCTGCTACAACAAAAATGGTTTAGAAAAAAATCATAGCTCTTCTATGTACTCTTCTGAAAAAATCCATCGACATTTTATGTAAGTGTTATTTACCACTCTTATACGGTTCGACTGTCCCCAAACAATTTCGTTTCGTGCTTCATTAAAGTGTTTAGAAGTCATATTTTAACTAAAAAAACCACATATATCCTAAATCTTTTCAGATTCGATGTATATTAAGTTTTCTGAAAAAAAAAAACTGAACGGATTAAGGTAATCATATTGACAACGATTTCATTATCAATTATCTCCATAAAGAGTTTATTTTTCTTATTCTGTCCCATATCCATTATAACTCAACGTGTTCTGGAAATGCTTCACATTATGGTACACGTTATCTGCTTGCCCGCTCACACATATCCTTCTAAATACGGGGAATGTTTCTTAAATTCCCATCATTCCAATTTTGTCTATTAAAAGGTATTTTCACAAAATTACAGTAGTTTTCGTTTATAGTCCACAACTATAGTTGCACAACTTTTGTGGACTATAAGCGAATTTGGACTATATCCGAATTTCGTTTTAAGTCCATTACTGGATTATAACTGAATCGTGATATAATACACGTCATGGACTATACACAAAACATGTACTTTTCTAAATAAAATTTATGTTTATTAAAACAAATTCATATATTTATTTAAAATAAATAAATTGTTTAAACAATAACTTATTATTTTTTTAATTCAAATGCTTTGAAAGCTTATTGTAACGAAAAAATTAAATTATGAGATCCATTTTAAGTCTTTGGGGGATTAAATAAAAAAATCGAATTGCTCACTATTTTTAAAAAAAATCAGTAATCTTAGTTTGCTTCTTTTTTATGGAACTTATAACAAACGACTCTATTTTTTCCAACACATATTTTGTTACGTTTCTTCCAACGGAATAGCCATGATGTATTTGGCTCAAAATCTTTTTCTAATTTCACTGCAAATTCTTTAGCTTTGTTTAAAAGCATCAAGCCAGTCACCACTGCATTCTGGCCACGCATTTCATTAAACCATATAAGAAGCGCCTTTTCAATATCAGGGTGATCACCTTTTCTTTGACGCAATGTTTTTAGATTGCACGAATTGGAAGCTTTTTTAATTTTTGAACTATTTTTGATTATTTTATAAACTGTTGATTTATTTACTCTATACTTGGCACTCAGTTGTCCACATTTCATATTATTTTCTTCATAGTCTTTCAATAATTTTAATTTTTTCTCCACACTCAATGTAACGCGCGTACCCATTTTCACAACTTCTATGAATCTAGCAATTTTTGACATTTATAAATGTTGCCAAAAATCCAAATGCCATTAAGTTCAAAAAACTGGGTGGCCTATATGAAAATTTCAAAAAACAGGTGCCAGAAATCCAAATGTCATTCAAGTTCAAAAAACAGGGTGGCTTATATGAAAATTTTTTCTATGCAATATTAGTTTTGCATGCACAGAAAATGTGGCCTATAAACGAAAATGGACTATAGGCGAAGTGGACTATAGAACAAATAATTTGTATGAATTTGGAAGAAAAATGTCAGTAAATAGTACTTTTTTCGCTTATATCCGTTTTTGGCCTTTAAGCGAAATGGACTATAAGCGAAAACTACTGTATAACGTTACATGCAACACATTTGCCACCAGTATAACGCCATAATTTACAGACTCCCCTGCAAATACCAGCATACGGAATTCACTGAAACTATTTATGGATGCACAGGGCCATATCGAGTGATACGCTGTTACTATTAAAGTGCTTCCTCCCTACGGGGCGAGTTAATGGCAAATGACAAAGGTGGCTTTTGATGAATGTGAATGTACACCGTTGGCATCCAGCGTCCATGCAGTGCTACGAAGCATTTCAATTTATAATTCTAACGTACAAAAAATGCGAAAAAACTTTAGACCATTAATATTGAGTGGAATGCAAATATGCTTCATTAACCGCATATACATATACTAGCCAATTTTTTTTTCTGGAATATTGTTTTAATTTTTTCAATATTCAAATAAATACACTTATTTAAAAATTGTGGTCATGTAGACTTTTAAATGTATACGAAGATGATTAATGTTAAAAGATGAACGAGGATATCGGCATATGTCCTCGCGGTCCAATATATTATAATAAAGTATACTTTTTAATTGTGATATAAAGTCCATACACATTTTTAAGACAATTTTTTTATATTATATTATGATATGTATTTTTTTCATTTCAGATAAAATTGTGCTGTCAGCATCATTGAATGGACATCACCCTAAAAGTAAGTATATAGTTGTTACTATATTTTTCCCTAAGACTCGGTATTGGAGTATAAAATGCATACTGGTAGTTTTTCAATATTTTTCCAGATCCTGTATCCACCCAATATTTGGTATTTGATCTTAGACAAATTATTCATCCGAAATGGCTTTAAAAATAAATTATATTTTTATTTAATTCGAAGCTACAACTTCTCAAGATTGCAAAATCTTTGAAGATTTAGGTAATTTATAATAGAAGTGAAAGCGCTTCTGAAAACGTTAAAACCGTTTTATCGAAACAGTGTTTTAGGACTGGCGGGCACAATTACTCAAAAACTAATAATTCAGTTGATTTGAAATTCTTAGTCGTTACTATAGCATACATACATACATAAATCCAATTCTCCACTATAACAGGAATCTAATATGTTGGCAAAAATTACATTTCGGCTAGAACCGATAAAACGTATATATTTGAAATCTGGGGACTTTGAGCTTTACACCAAAATATTGACATGCGCCAAAATATTAACATAAAGTGACGGCCATAGAATCACTTTCTGAGTCGATTTATGTATGTCCGTCCGCCTTGTAAATTGTAAACATAGTACAGGTCGCATTTATGATCCGATTTGGATGGAATATGGCACAGCTCATTTGTGACGAGCCGTATTGAAATTGGGGAAAAAAACGGTTCAGATTTAGATATAGCTCCCACATATATTTTCGTCCGGCTTAATGTAAATGCTGCACCAAAGTCCCTATATATCTTTCGATTTGCACGAAATTTGGAATAGTGTATCGAATTGATTCTAGAATTATGTCTGCAAAGCTTCGTAAAAATCGGTTTAGATTATCATGTAGCTCCCATATCGTCCGATTGTATGTAAATTTTGCACTAAATACCTAAAGTTTGTACGATTGACATACAATTTTGTACAAAGTACTGAATTAATATACATTAAACTCTGGCAAGTAATGACGATTGCCACAAATTTGTGAACAATGTAGTGAAGTTAGAATAGCCTAACGGATGTTAAATTTTGTTAAAATCGGTTAAGATTTAGGTAAAGCTTCCGTATATTATTTCGTCCGATTTTAAGTAAAAAAAAATTGGGCCGATTGCCATAAAAGTTTGCGCAACGTACTGAAGTTAGTAAAACCTAAACTGTAGCAAGTTTCGTTCCAATAGGCTTCCGTATACATTTTCGTCCGATTTTAAGAAAATGGTGCACAAAACTTCCATGTTTGTCAGATTGACACGAAATTTTGAAAAACGTACAAAATTAAGCATGAAATGACGTAATTGCGATTTGTAGAAATGCAGACAAAGCCTATATGTATTTTCGAGGACTGCATCTTAATTTGGCTCTATTTAATCAACGTGTGTCCGATTCATATTTGCTTTAAATTGATTTACATTATTTACCCCATTGTTAACAAACCCCATTGTTAACAAAAATTGTTGTATAGGTTGCAGAATGACATGTTTATGAATTGATCTAAGTCGGTTCACATTTAGATCAATATCACATATTTTAGTCCTTCCAATTTCATGTTAGTGGTCCTTCAAAAATGTGACGTTCTTTAGGATGAATCTGTGGAATATACCCAAAGTAGTTAAGGATATCATTTAGTCGGCCCCGTCCGACTCCTGTTTTGAGTTGTCATTGTGTAACAAATCTTCCTAAAAACCGAGGCACCAAATATTTCCAGTATAAGTAAATGTTTGTACAAATCCCTTTTACAAAGCTACGCTTCTCGGTATGTTGAAAGGCATATTTCCAACACTGACATATTTTTCCGAATATTACTAATATTCAGTACAACCATTCTAATTACTTGTTCAGATTCCCTTCACCGTGGGTTGTGTTGTGATGTTCGGCTTATATTTGTGGCCGACTCGAAATAACATAAAAAATTAAGTTTTCGGTCCACTTCATCCCAAATTTTTTATCTTATCATCACCGCAAATTATAGGCGTTGTCCTTGAACATCATGGAAAATTTCAAAGCGATATCTCCGTCTTCTAGTGTGATAATGGTATACTAAATAATATAAGAATACGTAAGCACCTGTTAAAATTTATGTGTAACTCCCACATAGGAGTACACACGACAATATAATTGGTATCAATTTAAAGGTCAACCACTCCTCTTGGATGTACTATCAACTTCTCGGGTCCTATGTCCTTCAGAGGTAAATATGTATGACATTGAATACAAATTTTGTAATTTTTCACACAAAAGTCAGGGTCCATTTGACCCGCTAAATATTAACCAATCTTTATCAAAACAGGCATGCTTATTCTTTGACACGACCCCCTTCTCCATGTTTGGGCTATAATTGCGGCCTCTAGAGCGACCAGAAAAACCGACAAAATTAAATAGTTGGTCCATTTCATCACCTAAATATTAACCGATCTTTACCAAAAACAATAGGGGTCTTCATTGGACCGAACCAATCCCACATGCAAAATTTCGATTGGAAGATAGGTCCATAACTGTGGCCTGTATCGTGTTTACAAATTATAATGGACAGACGGACGGACGGACACACATGTCTAGACCGACTCAGCTAGTCGAGATATGGCGATCGGTATACTTAAAGGTGGGTCTAAGACCAATATTTCGCGGCGTTACAAACTCCTGGGGCTGCACAAAGCTATAATACCCTGTCAACAAAGTTGTGTAGGATATAAATATTAAAATCGAAATTTTAGTATGTCGTGTTTAGATTTTATAAAAAGATGATATTTATTAAATTAAATATTTATGAAATGTTTTTCTATAATTTGATTATTGATTCTACGAATTAAAGGTTTTGTGTAATCTATGCGCATCGAAAACGAATACATGTATGTCATTAGTTTATATCAATGTCTCCCATCAAAATTTTGACAATTCTCATTTTCATTCATCAAATGACCATTTGGTTGAAATTTGCTTTCAAATTGGCTAATAAGCATTGTCATTATAGTCACTATTTTTATTGTAGCCCCAACCCAATGTCTCCCAAAAGCCTAATTTTCATGTTGTGTTGTCATTTATTGTCAAAACGAATAGAGTCAAGTGCATGTAGAGCAACAAGAGAAACAAATGATGGGTAATTTGCACGAAACAACTGCAGTCTGAGCAACAGTAACAACAAAAACAACAACAACGAGAAACAGATAAAGGATCGACAAGCCATGTCCTCTTCGAATGCGACAATGCATCCATTCATCTCCATTGTGTTTTATATATTGCAGGGGTAGAGGTTTGGTATAAATGGCTATAGAAAGGATTGGTTGTTGTTGGATGCATTCAAGGATATTCAAATTAGCACGAATAAAACTCAACCATCCGACACAGATGGTCTCCGAATGAAGAGAACGCCAGCAGACAGATACCCGAGCCATACAGGCTTTATGCGAATATTCATGAACACGCAGTGACAATGACATTGACAAAGATTGTAGTTCATGAATGTCTGAGTGTGCGTGTGCGTGTATGAGTGTGTACTCAATATGGGGAATTCTGGGGGAGAAGGGTTTTTGGATAACTGACATATGGCTGGCGGCTAAAATCACAATGCAAAAATGAACAAAAAAAGGAATGAAACAACGAATTCGAAACTTCCACATGCTCTGTCATTTTAAATTCGAACTTACCTGGTTGACATCAATTTGATTGGAGGATGAGCTTAATTCTGATGTTATGTGGGCAACGCCTGAAAATGAAAGAGAAGAGGGAGAAAAATTGTATTAAATCAAATCTTGTTTTTTTGTATGTGCGTACGTGTGTTTGAATAAAATGTTGATATTATCAAAAAGTTGTTTTTCAGTAGAACGAAATAAAACACAAACGCACACACAAGAAGGAGTTACTTATGGGGGTCATTTTTTTTTTTTGAAATTTAATAAAATATAAATGTTTACTTTTAATTTGTCGCGTTATTGTTATAATACCTGTGTGCTTTTATTATTAATTGAATTTAAATTTAAAACTTTTTTGGTATGGGTTCATCAGAAAAATAATTCTGCTTAGAATAGCATTTGAGTTATATAGTAACACATTTCGGTATGACCCCATAAACAAATGTCCATTAACGTATTTTGGAAACCTTTGATTGAAAAAAATATTTAAAATCCATATAGTAAGAGCACAAAAAATACATGAAGTATATGTATGCAAATTATATAAAAACTAAACATTTTATTGCCATGAACAGAATATCCTCACTTTTGAAGTCCACAAGTCTTATATAAACCAGTGAGCGGAGCAGTATAGTCGGACGGCGCCGACCACAACTACCACTGAACTCGAATTTTCTGCGGATGTATATTCCGAGCCTGGGCAATATTTCGTGATATTTGCACCTTCTTGCCCGATTAGAGGTAAACAGCACCTCTTCCTAACAATGACATATTTTTCGAATATTACGAGTATTCAGTACAGCTATTGTCCAGATTCCCTTCACCGTGGGTTGTGTTGTGATGTTCGGCTTTCATTTGTGGTCTATGTCCACTTCATTCCAAAATTATTATCTGATCATCACCGAAAATTATAGGCGTTGTCCTTGACCATAACTGGAACCTCATGGAACATTTCAAAGCGATCAGCGCTATAGTTCCGCTCTCTAGAATGATAATGGGTTACTAAATAATATACGAATACGGAGATACCTGTAAATATTTAGGCGTAACTCCCACATCCGAGCACAACAATATAATTGGTAGTAATTTAAAGGTCGACCACTCCTCTTGGATATAATATAAACTTCTCGGGTCTATGTCCTTCAGGAGTAAATCTATACGCTATAGAATACAAATTTTGTAATTTTTCACACAAAAGTCAGGATCCATTTGACCCGCTAAACATTGACCGATCTTTATGAAAACAAGTATGCTTATTCTTTGGCCAGAAAACCGACAAAAATTTAGTATTTGGTCCATTTCATCCCCTAAATATTAACCGATATTTCCCAAAAACAATAGGGGTCTTCATTGGCCAGAACCCATCCTACATGCAAAATTTCGTGAAGATTGGTCCATAACTGTGGCCTGTATCGTGTTTACAAATTATAATGGACAGACGGACACACATGTCTAGATAGACTCAGCTAGTCGAGATATGACGATCGGTATACTTAAAGGTGAGTCTAGGACTAATATTTCGCGGCGTTACAAACTTTTGGGGCTGCACAAAGCTATAATACCCTGACAACATAGTTGTGTAGGGTATAAAATCATACCTTAAAAACATGAAAATAAAATATCCTAAAATTTAATAGAGAATACTTTTTGTCCTTTATACCGTACTTCTAAAACCACATATAGTGGGAAAATTGATACAAATTCGGAATAAGACCGATTTTAAACCTAAAATGAGTTTTCATATTATTATGAATTTTGACGCTTGGGCTGATTTTTGAGTTTTGGTATATTCTGAGACATATTGTATGGCAAACATTTTTGTAGAATATTCGGACCTGTTTTAATTCCCGTTTTAAATGAGTTTTCAATCGTTTCTGGAAAAAGGGGCCCTACGAAATCCCTTCAGAGAGTCGACTGAGATTTTACGCATCCGAAAAAAATATTCCTCACAGTTATATCAGTAATATTGCCAAAGACACCATATACCTGCAAGGATTAAGAGAATTTCGAGGCAACATCCCGACATAAATTTTCATAACGCCGATACACATGTTTTCTATTTATCATAATTATATTTTATTTCTATCATATTTTTTTAGAATTTCTCGATAATTATCAAAGAATCCATGCCATAAGGGACCCCCTATTCTCGATTTTAAATTTCCAAGATTTTCAATGCGCTGGTAAATCAATACCAATAAAAATGTGGACCTTTAAAAAAATATATTTTTGGAAATTCGTTTACTTTTTACTACAAACCAAGTTAAAAAATCTTGACCGATTGAATTTATCCTAGTTCATACAATAGCTATACACTCACAGAGAATTATTAGTTTTTGAGTTATCGTACCCGCCATTTGCAAAAACCCTGTTTTGTAGAAAAATGCGTTTAAAGTTTGAGAAGCCCTCTTGTCATCACTTGATGCTAGCACAATAAATCGGCTATATCCTCAAGAGTTGTTGAGATGTTCACTTAAAATTCCATAGGTATATTCTTGAATTAGTGTTGATTCGAATTAAATCAAAATACAAAATTAAAGTTTTTTAAACCGAGAATGGGGGGTACCCTTTCTTATAAAAAAATTCTAATAAAAATCACGCCTTAAAAAAGTTTGCACAAAAATCCCAGCCTCAAGGCCAAAAAAACATTATAAAAACCCTAAAAGTCTAAAAATTAAACCTCAATGCCTAAAAAATCTAAAATAATATCTCGGAGTTTTTTTAATTCACTCCTGAAGTCCAAGAACTCGGCAAATTTCTTTCCAGATTCAAGCATCTCGATATACACAATGCCAACTGGATTTCTCCGGATCAAGCAACGAGAAATCAAATCGATCATAATGTAATAGCCGGAAGGCATTCATCCAGAGTTTTAGGCCTTCGATCGATACGAGGAGCGAATATCGATCTTGGCAACCAAGGTTCGCACCCGTCTTAACTCGACGTCAAAAAGCTGGAAAAGCAACAGATAGCAAAAGCCTACTCCGCTCAACTTACCCACTTACTTGACGAAAGCACTCCTTGTCCGGATAATAAAAGCAACACTTGGTTACCAAAAACCACCAACAAGAAACCCGTGGTACGATCAGGAGTGTGGTAATGCTACTAAGGGGAAGAGCTCATAGAAAAAAAGGGAAGAGAAGCGTATTTTCAGCAAAAAAGAAGAAAGAACAAGAAAAACGTAAGGGTGAGCAAATCGAGATGTACAGGGGTCACAATGAAGTCCGAAAATTCTACCAACGAGTAAAACACTAAACAAGTGCAGGCACATCCTCGTGTAGAGATGAGTATGGAAACCTGGTGACTGATACAGACAGTACGTTGAGGATCTGGAAGGAGTATTTTGAAAAACTTCTGGTATCAAATAGAGGCGGTGAAGAAAATACCCCAGAAACAAGAAGAGATGACGGTATTGAATGAGTTCAGAGTAGCAATTAATCGGCTGAATAACAATTAAGCAGCACGTGGCGATGGATTACCAGCCGAACTATGATTGGAACCTCAGCATCCTGTGTCCCGCGAACAAAAAAGGAGACAACATATGTGCCAACTATAGGGGAACGTCGCATATAAAGTGCTATACAGCGTGCTGTGTGAAGCCAATGGTCAATGACATTATTGGACCATACCAATGCGGCTTCAGACCTGAAAAATCCATCATAGGCACACATCGACACATTCCATCTATTCGACGACTATAAAGACGCATTTGGCAGCCCAATCCGCTCAGGGGTGTTTAAAGCCATGTCTGCGTTTGGCTATACAAGATAACTTTAACTGGTACAAGGTCAGCAGTTAAAGTCGAGAGGGACCCCTCGGATCCCTTCAATACCGAACGAGGATTCAGACAAGGCGACAGTTTGTCGTGTTGCCTTTTTAACATCCTGCTGGAAAAGGTCATACGAGATGCAAATGTGAACAGAAGTGGCACTCTGTACACCAAACAACACATTTAACTAGCCTACGCCGATGACATCGACATAATGGGTCGAACATTAAGACCAATAACAGCCATCTAACAAATTGGGAAAATGTCTGCCAAAGTTGAACAGACAGCAAGTGGCGAGAAGACCAAGCTGATGGTATCAACGGGCAAGACGCCCAGTAGACTTGGATCAACTTTGGATCTTGAGAACTACAGCTTCGAGGTAAGCAAATATTTTAAATACCTCGGTACCGCCATAAAACTAATGCCATCAGATTTGAAATTCGGAGAAGGATCAAATTGGCCAACAGTTACTAAGCTTCTATGGTCTGAGTAAGTTATTTAATAATCAGTAATAATAATCAGATGAGACAGCTCTTGGAGTGTTTGAGAGAAATTTTTCCGGAAGATCTATTGGCCGATCTGACCATGAGCTATACCATCTATTTTGTAGCGAATACGTTGGCTAGGCCATGTTGTGAGAATGGATGAAGATGTCCCAGCTCAAAAGGCATATAAAAGGATACAAGCAATGGTTCTCGCAGAAGGAGAAGGCCACAAATCCGATGGAAAGATCAAGTAGAAGACAACATATCGGAAAGGGTCTTTCGTATTTTTGGTTCTTTTTGCATATCGCATCTTCGTACTAATTATTGTCAATAATGGTCCCAATTTTCCAAAACGAAATTTGATATTTTGTATTGGAAAAATCCTAATACCAAAAATCATCAACAATGCTTCAGGGAATATCCTATACAACGGTCCCTCCCTCCAATCGGTATATCGGACACTTTTTATACCCTACACAACTATGTTGTCAGGGTATTATAGCTTTGTGCAGCCCTAAGAGTTTGTAACGCCGCGAAATATTGGTCCTAGACCCACCTTTAAGTATACCGATCGTAATATCTCGACTAGCTGAACCGATCTAGACATGTGTGTCCGTCCATCCGTACGTCTGTCCATTATATTTTGTAAACACGATACAGGTCACAGTTATGGACCAATCTTCACGAAATTTTGCATGTAGGATGGGTTCGGCCTAATGAAGACCCCTATTGTTTTTGGTAAAGATCGGATAATATTTAGGGGATGAAATGGACCAAATACTTAATTTTTTTCGGTTTTTCTGGTTGCTCCAGAGGCCGCAATTAGGGCCAAAGAATAAGCATGCCTGTTTTTATAAAGATCGGTCAATATTTAGCGGGTCAAATGGACCCTGACTTTTGTGTGAAAAATTACAAAATTTGTATTCTATGGCGTATATATTTACTCCTGAAGGACATAGAGCCGGGAGCCGTTGATAGTATATCCAAGAGGAGTGGTTGGCCTTTAAATTGATACCAATTATATTGTGGTATGTACTCGGATGTGGAAGTTACACGTAAATATTTACAGGTACTTATGTATTCAGATATTATTTAGTAATCCATAAACACACTAGAGGGCGGAAATATAGCACTGATCGCTTTGAAATTTTCCATGAGGTTCCAGTTATGGTCAAGGACAACGCCTACAATTTTCGGTGATGATCAGATAACAATTCGGGATTAAGTGGAGCGTAAACTTTTTTGTTTGTTTTTTGTTTCGAGACGATCTATAGGCCACAATTGTAAACCGAACATCACAACACCACAAACGGTGAACGGAATCTGGACAAGTAATTAGAGGGGCGTTTGAACTGGATATTAGTAATATTCGGAAAATATGTCATTGTAAGCAAGTGGTGCTGTTGAACTCTAATCGGAAAAGAGGGTGCAAATATCAAGAAATATTGCCCAGGCTCGGAATAAAAATCCGTAGAAAGTTAGAGTTACGTGGTAGTTGTGTAGGGTATCGTATGGTCGGCCCCGTCAGACTATACTGCTCCGCTCACTGGTTTTAAACTACCCTTGTTTGTAGTTTTATATATATATATATATATCGCTTCAGGTTTTGGAGGATTTCAGACATGTTTTAACCATCAAAAGTACTTTTCGAAACGTTTAAGGTTATTGCTCAATTTCCAACTTGAGTATCTGTAGTTTGGTATTTTCCCGGTAACAATGTTTGCCAATGGCTCTGGTTTCCGAGATCCTTTAACATTTTATCCGATTATTTTCCGAGTAATCTGCACATACTCTGATGGTAAATTTAATTGTGCGTTTTTTTATAGACAAAATTCTATTGTTTTCTTAGCAACCCCGATAGATTTGAGGAATGTCAAAAGATGTAAAAAAATAATTTTTGAAATTGTACCTTAACAAAACAAAAAAATCTATTGCAATGCACATTTGGAAAATGTGCAGATTGCGAATATGTTTAGTACTTATATCGAAGTTTTATATATTTAAAATTGTCCTTTATGTCAATACTTTCAATCAACTTAGATCCGCTGACAAAGTTTGTCGAAATTATTAGGGACTGCTTGGTGATATTTCACCTGTATCCTTACGATTGACTACAAATTATCCTTCGGATTGAGGTCGGGACTTTGTTCTGGCTACTGTGTTAATTGAAAATTTTGCTCACCAAGATACTGTCTCACGATTTTGGACGTGTGCCTTCAATCACTATCCTTCTCAAAATTTCTTCTTCTTTTTCAGGATAGCCTTATCTACAAAAGCCGGTAGATATTTTGCATTGAAGCACTCATTATTATTTCATTATTATATTGTCAATCACCCTACATTGGTCCAAGGTTCCAGAAGTTAAAGCGAAACCATACCATGACGGTTCCTCAATCGTGCTTCACACTCCGCCTTTAAATTAAAAAGAATAATAATTTGCTTCTTTACTATTATTTTTATGACGTATAAAGTGTTCAAAGTAAAATCATCCACTCGCTTCTGGACGCTACTGTATATATACAAATTACGTTACTGGTATCTATTTGCGGACATACCCTAATCCAAAGTAGTGTATATGTAGATAGGCAACGATCGCCTTGTGGAACGATACAATTTTTGTTAAGATTTCCTAAACGTGTCCTACCATATATTTTGTTACATATAACATCTTCCCCAGCCTCTTGTCCCCCAACGGAGATAGACCAAATAAATATCCGTATACATTTTTACACAAACCAAAAAAAAAAAAATATATATATATATCCTTTAAATATATCCGAAAAACATCACCTTTAATATCCTCAAATATATTTAAAGAACAAGCTATTCACTTTACAAAAAAAAAAAAAAAAACAGTAAGGAAAGTAGTAAAGTCGGACGGGGCCGACTATATGATACCCTTCACCACTTTGGGTATATTCAACAGATAAATCCTAACGGACGTTGAGGGACCATAAACACGAAAATGGATCCATAAACATGTCATTCTGCAACCTATACTAAATTTTTCATTTGGTCAGATATAGAGTTGCTATATATATATATAACGTGAACCGATTTCAATGAGACTTGTCAGAGATTAACTTATATTAACTACAGTTCATTGTACCAAATTGTGTGGTAATCAGACAAACTTTGGGTCTTTAGTGCACAATTTACATACACTCGGAAGAAAAAATATATAGGAGCTATATCTAAATCTGAACCGATTTTCACGAAATTTAACACACATCTTTCTACATTTAATCCACACATCATTCTAGACCTACTTCATTACGATATACCAAATTTCGTGCAAATCAAAAGATATGTAGGGACTTTGGTACACCATTTACATGAAATCGGCCGAAAATATGTATGAGAGCTATATCTAAATCTGGACCGATTTTCAGGAAACTTAATACACATCATTCTAGACCTAATTCATTACGCTGTGCCAAATTTCATGCAAATCGAAAGATATATAGGGTATTTGGTGGACCATTTACATTAAATCGGGCGAAACTATATATGGGAGCTATATCTAAATCTGGACCGATTTTCAGGAAACTTAAGACATATCATCCTCGACCTAATTCCGTACGCTGTGCCAAATTTCGTGCAAATCGAAAGATATATGGGGACTTTGGTACACCATTTTCTTTAAATCGGACGAAAATATATATGGGAGCTATATCTAAATCTGGACCGATTTTCAGGAAACTAAACACACATCTTTCTAGGCCTAATTCAGTACGCTGTGCCATATTTCATGCAAATCTAAAGATATATAGGCACTTTGGTGCACAATTTACCTTAAATCGGACGAAACTATATATGGGAGCTATATCTAAATCTGAACCGATTTTCTCAAAAATTGGCACACATTATTCTGGAACTATTTCAGTACGCTATGCCAAATTTCGTGCAAATCGAAGCATATATAGGGACTTTGGTGCACCATTTACCTTAAATCGGACGAAAATATATATGGGAGCTATATCTAAATCTGAACCGATTTTTCCCAATTTCAATAGGATTCGTCCTTGGGCCAAATAAGTGAGCTGTGCCAAATTCCATCCAAATCGCATAATAAATGCGACCTGTACTTTGTTTACAATTTAACATGGACAGACGGACGGACGGACATGCATAAATCGACTTAAAAAGTGATTCTATGCATATTCTCAAAAGGAACCATGTGTCTATCTCGTTTCCTTTTGCCTGTTACAAACATATGCACAAAGACATAATACTCTGTACCACAGTGTGGTGAAGGGTATAAAAAAACTCATCTCTGTTGACGTTTTGAAGGCTTTCCTTGAAGTTTGTTTTACTTACATGTATCCTTTGGGATTTGTTTCTGTTATTTTTTAATTTTCTTATTGCCAACAGAAAACAACATGACTGACGATTTTATATCTTTCACATGTTTTTCGTATTTTTATTGCAAAACACACAAAAAAATGTAAAGTAAGAAAGCCGGAAAGTGAATATAACAATATATATTGTATGTAAATTTAATGTTAAAATTGTATGTTCACAATTTTTTTTATATTTTCACATGCCAATAACCACCTTTAATCTCTTGGGGGCATATACGTTATCTTTGAAGTGAATGTTTAATGTGGGGGTGTATTGCCGTAAAGTGTATGGAAATGTCATAAATAAAATACCGCATACAAATCAATAATTGATTTTGACAGGCGATGTGATTCTGAACCATCACCGTGTGGGTACTATATTTGGCCAGAAGCCAATTTGAGGAAGATATTATCTATTAGGTTCTGTGGACCTTTTATAACTCAATCTAAATTACCCAAACAACCATTATTGAACTTAGTTTTCCTTATTTTCCCCCTTATACCATTCCACCCCAATATACACAAAACACAAAGAAGCTTATTACAACCTTGATAGGATTTTCCTTTTATATGACTTCCGCATATTAAGGAAAAGTTCTTCGTCTTCGCTATACCCAATTGTACGTAGCACAAAGAAAACCATGAACTTGTAAAGTCGAAAAAATATGTTTTTTCCGTTATGGTAGGTACTTAGTGTATTTTGTATTTTGTAACAGATGTTGTTGTTGTCGCCATAGTCGTTGTGGGTTTTACAGTTTACATTTTATTTATTTCCCATTGATATTTCTACATGACTTGTGTTTATGTTGTTATTCGGATATACGCAATTGTAAGAAGATGTGTTTGTGTGTGTGTGTCTTGCCATCCATCTATCATCTGCATTCATCTCTGAACCGATAGATGGATGGATATTTTATATTCAATGACTGATGTTTTTTCAATTGTCGTCAGCCGACACACATTCACCAGAGAATTTCTATGAACTTGAGTAGAAAAAGAGGATAGACTTTGAAGGAATTTCATTTAGTTTTTCTCAACAGTTGATGTGGGTGCTCTTTTATTTCTTTGTAGGAAAAGTTGTTTTTTGATGTCCTTGTTTGTTTGTGTATTCGTGTATTTGAAGTTTGTAACAAGAAGATTTTGTTTGTTTGTGACCTCGATAATTTTACAAATCGATTATTTACTTTACGAAATTACATTCTTAGGAATCAGCATATTAGGAATGTAATGAACTTATATTGTAAAATAAATAGTATATGTAGGTTTTGGCGAATTTTGTTTTTTGGAAAGGAGCTAAATGGGAATTTGAAATTGTATTTATTATTTTCCGCATTATTTAAATTTAATGAGGTTATATAACTTGTGGATGATATGAATAGTCCTGATCGAATAATTCGTTAAAAACACCCATTATAATTGGATCGTAACCGTTCTGTACTCAATTTAGTCATGTGTGTTCTTTACGCTTTTTCAAATATAGGAACAGTTCGGTAATTATCACCTCTCGCCGAAAAAGAGTCATACTTTTGACAATAATCTGTATTAATAAAAGAGTCAAGTGATTGACCGACTTAATGATTCATCAACGCCCAGACGATTGAATTGGCTGGATAAGTGCAAACAAAAACTAAATTTGGCGAACCGGTGCATTTAAAACTTTAAAGATAAATTTTGAGTTAGGATCACTGATGGAGTGTACGATAGATTTTTTTGGAAACTCAAACTAAAAGTATCCGAATATGGGAACGAATAGAGCTAAAAACTTTAGAATGCGAACCAAGTTTGAAAAGTGGGGTCGATATCATGAGGTGGATTTGGAAGTGTACAGTACTAAATTTGGTACAATTTTAATTTGTACCTGTGGGTATGATGGGAGTATGATGGTGAACTAAATTTGGTACAATTATTATTTTAGGTGAACTGATAGAGCTGGAATCCTGAAATTTGGAGTTAGGATCATTGTATGAAGTTTTTGGAAAAAATTTGGTATAAAATAGAATTGGGTAAACCGTTAGAGCTGGAATCTTGAAATTTGGAGAAAGGATCACTTGTGACTTGGGCTATGAAAGAAGTATTGCGAATTCGTACTAATCTGTACTAAATTTGGTGCAATTAAAGTTTTGGGTGAATCGATAGATCTGGAATCATGAAATTTGGAGTTCGGATAATTTTTGGGATTTAGGATTGGGTTGTGTAGGAAGTTTTGGAAATTCGTAATAATGTGTACTAAATGGTACCAATTTTGGATTTGGATGAACCGATACGGGTTGAATTTTGAAATTTAGTTGGCAGGATCACTGTTGGGATGTCGAATTAGGCTATGTAGGAAGTTTTGAAAATTCAAATGAATATGTAAAAAATTTAGTAGGGGAGAGGGGGGCACCTTTGAACACTTTTTGCTTTCAAGCCTTATAAAATTTTCTATTGTATAATTTTTGGTTTCTTATAAATTTTAACTAATATGTACATATATAACCTTTAAAATGAATATGCATATGACATACTATAAGCTTGATAAATATATTTTATTACTGTTTTAATGGACGAAGTCAAAGTGTTCAAAACTGCCCCTCCAGGGCATTTTTGAACGACATGGTTTTTTACAGTGTTTATGTTCAAATATGTATGTATTTTATTCATACATATCAGAAATGCATTAATTCATTAAAAAATATATAAAAAATGTTCAAAATTTAAAAAATTTGATCAAAAGTTATTAAAACATAAAATGACTTAAAAACAAAAGTTAATATGGTGAAAAATACAGTTAATTTCGTAATCTTATTAGCCCATTTAAAATTTTGAGAAATCGAAGCCAAAAGTTAAAAAATCCTTTTTTACTCGAGTTTAATAGGCATGTTCAAAGGTGCCCCATCCATGGCATTTTCGGAAATTTAAAATAACTTTTTTTTGTAATAAATATATATGAAAGAAATTACATTAGTTATGTTTGAAATGATTGTTGGAATGCAAAATATTTGTTTGACGAAAGAAAACTATCACAGAATTCTTCCTGCGCCCTTACAACCAAATGAATAAAAGTTTACAATGACACTGAGAAAACATGGTCACCCATGCACAATTTTTCGACAACTGAAAAATCAAGCCAAAGTGGTTTACGCATATAGAGAACAAGATTGCCATATACAAAAATGTGATTGCGGGTCGGAAAAATATTAAACCAAGATTTTATGAGCGCTGTTCAAAGGTGCCCCACGTTCAAAGGTGCCCCCCTCCCCTACAATTTAAAATTTTCTAGAACTGATAGAGCTGGAATCCTAAAATTTGGAGATAAAGTCACTGTGTAGGGCTATGGGTCTGGAATACTGAAATCGGGAAATAAGATTTCCATTGGTTGTATAAAAAAGGAAGTTTGATAATTCGTACTTATGTGTACTATATTTGGTACAATTTGAATTTTGTGTGAACCGAACTCCTGAAATTTGGAGTTCGGATCATTGTTGGGGTGTAGGATTGGGGTATATAGGAAGTTTTGATAATTCGTACTTATGTGTACTAAATGGTACCAAATTTGGATTTGGGTGGATCAATAGGTCCACAATCTTGAAATTTGGAATTAAGTTGCTGTTGGAGTGCCGGATTGGGGTATGTAGGAAGTTTTGAAAATTCGTACTAATGTGTTCTAAATGGTACCAAATTTGTTACAATTACAATTGAGTTGAACCAATCGGACAGGAATCCTAAAATTGGGAAATTTGAATTATATTAATGTGTAGTTAAATGGTACTAGAATTGGCAGGACCTTCAGAACTCGGACCACGAAATTTGGGATTACTTGTGTAAATAAGTACCATAAGAGTACGAAAGGTAACAAATGGCACCAAAATTAGCATAGAGCTAGATTTTGTTGCGGTATTCATTAATGGGGTAGTTTTGAGATATGGAGGTAGTTTTGAAATGCGTACTATAATAGAACAAAGGAACTAAATGGTAAATGACACCCCCATTGAGACACCTCGATCATGGAGTTCAGGTACGTATATAGGTTCAATACGAAAATTATACATACAAATTGTTTTTTATTAAAAAAAAAAATTATTTCCCATCTGCGTATGTCCATTGTGAAGTGAACATTGAACGTTTGCAAATTTTATATATTCTTGATTAGAATAAAATTCTATGTCGATTTACTCATGTTCGTTTGACTGTTGAAATCACGATAGCGATCGCAATTACACAATAATTCAATTTTTGAATTATCAATGGGTAGTAAATTTCCATTCTAAAATTTTGGGAATGGTGTCACGTTTTCGACCAACTTGACATTAATTTAGTATTTTTGATTGTCATTGGATGTCAAATCTCTCAATCAAATATTATCTACATTAACCAATGTTTTCGGTTAGTCTCTATACAATGTTACCCCCAATATTCGGTATTTTTATGCTTGGGGGTAAGTTTTTCAAAAGAATTGGTTCTAATGTGATATTAGAAACTCATTGAGGAAAAAAATATCTGTACTAAAAAATATCCATATTGTCCCAGGTTTCGGGATAGTCCCAGTATTTTATAATATTGATTAATTTTTTAAGATAGCCCCCATACAACGGTACCACCAACATTCGATTCTTTTCGTTTTCAACCAACTTGGCTGCAATTTAGTATTTTGGGTTCTCATTTTCACTATTTATTAATCCAATATCAGGCGAATGGAACGTCCGATTTTAACCAAATTTTGCACAACCCATTATCTTTACCAGGCCCAGATCAAGTTTGAAGATGGGACCCAGTGGTCCACTCCTTATGATACCCCCACAAATTATAGAAATTTTCTTTATAAATCCAATATTATATGATTGGGATGTCCGATTTGAACCAAATTTTGCACAACCTATTATCTTTACCAAGCCTAGATCAAGTCCGAAGATGGGACCCGTCTGCCCTCTTCTCTGGTACATCATACAAAAATGGTCAATATTATATAGTTGATCAACATAAAATCCGAAACATCTTTAATTTAATTATATATATCTTATATACAACAAATAATAATAAAACCTGTGTATAACTCCAAATACCTCCTCCGCAAATCATAGGATGAGGGTATATATCTGTCGATAACACCGTCTGACACATTATTTACTTGTTATTATATTAGGTACTGCAAAGTATATATATATATATATATATATTATATTAGTTTATATATATCGGGTAGATATAAATCGCCAACACCTACTGATAATTTTTATTTGTTTTGTTTTTAACACTACAGGCCGGCAAGCAAATTGTCGTGAAGTACTACATGGTTTTGGTGCTCAGATGGTTCTTAATGTAATTCCTTTAAAAATCCATGCAAGTGGTTTAGATTGCCATCCAAATATATTCGTTTCAAATCCCCGCTTGTGGTTCACATAGTCCTCTAAATGAAATCATTTAAGAATCAACGTTTGAGGCTCAGATAATCCACAAAAAAAATCCTTTAAATATCCTCGTTTGTGTCTTAGTTGGTTCTCTAAATAAATTCCTTTAAAAAATCCGTGCTTGTGACTCGGATAGTCCTCGAAATAAAAGTTGAGACATGGGAATCAGAAGACATTACAATAAAATACGAAATCCTTTTAGTTATATTTTATATCGTTTTAAATCCTTATTATATTCTAACAATATATAGTTTACTATTCAACTTCACTTTTAATTCACATTCCATTTACCCGCTCCTTAACACATTCATCAACAACAGCACAATTCTTCAAATTGCCAAGGCATTTCCATAAGAAATCGACGATTTAACATGTTTGTACATGATTCAACTTTTCTTGTTTGTCGTCACCACATCCCATAGTGGTTACGGATTTCAATATGTAAATATTTGAGTTCGTGCGAAAACGCAACCATCACATACATCACCACAAAACCATTATACGATGTACACCTTCAAATTAAAGGAAAGTGTAATCTCAAAGATTGCAGATTTCCGCAAGAGATAGTGGTAAAAATTTGTAGAACTTTTCTCATATAAAAATTTTAAAAAAAAAGTAAAGCTCTTCAACTTAGCATCACTTAAACAAATTTACAAGCAAATAACATTTTCGTTTATGGTTTCCGAACACTGTACGTGCATAAACACGAGCGGGACAGAAAACACGTACCATGTTTGTGGTTTAGAAATGAGGTCTTTCTTTTCAATGACATCGCATTGACAGGCTCTTGTTTAGGATTTATGTTTTCCAACATGAAAATGAAAGTAGTTTTTCTGACATAATACAAAGTAATAAACATAAAAGAAAAGAAGGAGAAAAGTTAGTTGTCAAGTAAATAAAATATAATAGTTTTAGATTTTATTAAAAATCTTTAACAAAAGTGTGTGGGACGGAAACTGTAGAAAGGGTTCGTAGAATTACGTCAACAAAATGTGAAATTAAAAATTTGATTTAAATTTTTAATATTCAAGATAATTTGTTTTTTAAATCCACGCTTATTTGGCTGATAGTCCTTGAAAAAAAATCTTTAAAAAATCCACGCTTATTTGGCTGATAGTCCTTGAAAAAAAATCTTTAAAAAATCCACGCTTATTTGGCTGATAGTCCTTGAAAAAAAATCTTTAAAAAATCCACGCTTATTTGGCTGATAGTCCTTGAAAAAAAATCTTTAAAAAATCCACGCTTATTTGGCTGATAGTCCTTGAAAAAAAATATTTAAAAAATCCACGCTTATTTGGCTGATAGTCCTTGAAAAAAAATCTTTAAAAAATCCACGCTTATTTGGCTGATAGTCCTTGAAAAAAAATCTTTAAAAAATCCACGCTTATTTGGCTGATAGTCCTTGAAAAAAAATCTTTAAAAAATCCACGCTTATTTGGCTGATAGTCCTTGAAAAAAAATCTTTAAAAAATCCACGCTTATTTGGCTGATAGTCCTTGAAAAAAAATCTTTAAAAAATCCACGCTTATTTGGCTGATAGTCCTTGAAAAAAAATCTTTAAAAAATCCACGCTTATTTGGCTGATAGTCCTTAAAAAAAATTCTTTAAAAAATCCACGCTTATTTGGCTGATAGTCCTTGAAATAAATTCTTTAAAAAATCCACGCTTATTGTTGTGATAGTCCTTGAAATAAATACTTTAAAAAATCCACGCTTATTGGTGAAATAGTCCTTGAAATAAATTCTTTAAAAAATCCACGCTTATTGTTGTGATAGTCCTTGAAATAAATTCTTTAAAAAATCCACGCTTATGGCTGTGATAGTCCTTGAAATAAATTCTTTAAAAAATCAACGCCTTTTTCCTATGATAGTCCTTAAAATAAATTCTTTAAAAAATCCACGCCTTATTGTTGTGATAGTCCTTAAAATAAATTCTTTAAAAAATCCACGCTTATTGTTGTGATAGTCCTTGAAATAAATTCTTTAAAAAATCCACGCTTATTGTTGTGATAGTCCTTAAAATAAATTCTTTAAAAAATCCACGCTTATTGTTGTGAGAGTCCTTGAAAAAAAATCTTTAAAAAATCCTGGAAAAATGTTCTTTAAAAAATCCACGCTTATTTGGCTGATAGTCCTTGAAATAAATTCTTTAAAAAATCCACGCTTATTCTTGTGATAGTCCTTGAAATAAATTCTTTAAAAAATCTTTAAAAATTCGACGCTTATTGTTGTGACAGTCCTTAAAATAAATTCTTTAAAAAATCCACGCTTATTGTTGTGATAGTCCTTGAAATAAATTCTTTAAAAAATCCACGCTTATTGTTGTGATAGTCCTTGAAATAAATTCGTTAAAAAATCCACGCTTATTGTTGTGATAGTCCTTGAAATAAATTCTTTAAAAAATCCACGCTTATTGTTGTGAAAGTCCTTGAAATAAAGTCTTTACAAATCCATGTTTATTGATCTAATATTTATGTAAATTAGTTAATTTTTTTCTAACAAAAGCCATAGCCATAACGATGTTACTCTTTGAAATCGTATATCGAAGAAAAAAATCAAAACTAATCTCCATGAAATATACACCATCGGCGGTAATCTAATTTCCTTAGAGTGTTGTTGAAACAAACCAATTCAGTGTTTCAACAATCATCAGCATCATCATCGTCATCACCATCACAGTCAGGATAACCGCATGACTTACACATCAGATTTTCAGTTTTCCCACAGCATTACCACCATCAACATCCATTTCCTTTGTTCTTGTGCTAGGATAACATGATAGGCTTGTTTTATGGCTTCTCTGGCAAAGGATATATTTTTTGTAAGTTAGGTGTTATGGTAAGCTCCTGCCGTAAGCCTTGACAATGAAATATGTGTTCGTCACAGGATAACAAGGAAATGATTAAACCATAAAAATTGTACGCACAATTTCGTATATTATTTTACGGCACACACACATACAAACATAAAGAACAAGACACTGACTTGTAATTTTTTGTGTCAATGTGTCAGTGGGAAGTATGATTTTTCGGCGTGTCAGCCAAAACGTATGAAATGAAAACAAAAACAGAAACATTTATTTGGATTTAGTTAACAGCATTTGTTATCAAAATATTTTCCTTTATTGTTCGGTCACATTTCATTTATTTTAACGCTTTTAAAATTAAGGAAAGATAATGACTACTACTGTACACCCTAAAATACAAACGAGGACTATCAGAGGCGTGGATTTTTTTTAAAGAATATTTTTTCGAGGACTGTAAGAAGCGTGGATTTTTTAAAGAATATTTTTTCGAGGACTGTAAGAAGCGTGGATTTTTTAAAGAATATTTTTTCGAGGACTAAAAGAAGCGTGGATTGTTTTTAAAGAATATTTTTTCGAGGACTATAAGAAGCGTGGATTTTTTAAAGAATATTTTTTCGAGGACTATAAGAAGCGTGGATTTTTTAAAGAATATTTTTTCGAGGACTGTAAGAAGCGTGGATTTTTTAAAGAATATTTTTTCGAGGACTGTAAGAAGCGTGGATTTTTTAAAGAATATTTTTTCGAGGACTGTAAGAAGCGTGGATTTTTTAAAGAATATTTTTTCGAGGACTATAAGAAGCGTGGATTTTTCGAGGACTATAAGAAGCGTGGATTGTTTAAAGAATATTTTTTCGAGGACTATAAGAAGCGTGGATTTTTTAAAGAATATTTTTTCGTGGACTATAAGAAGCGTGGATTATTTAAAGAATATTTTTTCGAGGACTATAAGAAGCGTGGATTTTTTAAAGAATATTTTTTCGAGGACTATAAGAAGCGTGGATTTTTTAAAGAATATTTTTTCGAGGACTAGAGAAGCGTGGATTTTTTAAATAATATTTTTTTCAGTACTCGTAGATTAAATAATATTTTTTCAGTACTCGTAGAAGCGTGGATTTTTTAAAGAATATTTTTTTCGTGGCTCTTAGAAGCGTGGATTGTTTAAAGAATATTTTTTTCGTGGCTCTTAGAAGCGTGGATTTTTTAAAGAATATTTTTTCGAGGACCTACACAAGGCGTGGATTTTTTAAAGAATATTTTTTCAAGGACCTACACAAGTCGTGGATTTTTTAAAGAATATTTTTTCGAGGACTATAAGAAGCGTGGATTTTTTAAAGAATATTTTTTCGAGGACTATAAGAAGCGTGGATTTTTTAAAGAATATTTTTTCGAGGACTATAAGAAGCGTGGATTTTTTAAAGAATATTTTTTCGAGGACTATAAGAAGCGTGGAAGAAAGAATATTTTTTCGAGGACTGTAAGAAGCGTGGATTTTTTAAAGAATATTTTTTCGAGGACTGTAAGAAGCGTGGATTTTTTAAAGAATATTTTTTCGAGGACTATAAGAAGCGTGGATTTTGAAAGAATATTTTTTCGAGGACTATAAGAAGCGTGGATTGTTTAAAGAATATTTTTTCGAGGACTATAAGAAGCGTGGATTGTTTAAAGAATATTTTTTCGAGGACTGTAAGAAGCGTGGATTTTTTAAAGAATATTTTTTCGAGGACTGTAAGAATCGTGGATTTTTTAAAGAATATTTTTTCGAGGACTGTAAGAAGCGTGGATTTTTTAAAGAATATTTTTTCGAGGACTGTAAGAAGCGTGGATTTTTCGAGGACTATAAGAAGCGTGAATTTTTTAAAGAATATTTTTCAAGGACTATAAGAAGCGTGGATTTTTTTAAAGAATATTTTTCAAGGACTACAAGAGGCGTGGATTTTTTTAAGGGAACCCCCCCCCCCCATTCTCGATTTCAATTTTTCAAGATTTTCAATGGGCTGGTAAATCAATACCAATGCTTGTTAAGGTTTGTAACTTTGTACATATATAATTGAAGATTTAAAAGAGAAGAAAAATAATTTACAAAAAATGTTTGTTATTGTTTTGTTGTTGTTTTTTGCAATTAAAGAAAAGTCCTTATTAATTATTATAAGAAGCGTGGATTTTTTAAAGAATATTTTTTCGAGGACTGTAAGAAGCGTGGATTTTTTAAAGAATATTTTTTCGAGGACTGTAAGAAGCGTGGATTTTTTAAAGAATATTTTTTCGAGGACTATAAGAAGCGTGGATTTTTCGAGGACTATAAGAAGCGTGGATTGTTTAAAGAATATTTTTTCGAGGACTATAAGAAGCGTGGATTTTTTAAAGAATATTTTTTCGTGGACTATAAGAAGCGTGGATTATATAAAGAATATTTTTTCGAGGACTGGAAGCAGGCGTGGATTTTTAAAGAATATTTTTTCGAGGACGTGGATTTTTAAAGAATATTTTTTCGAGGACTGGAAGCAGGCGTGGATTTTTAAAGAATATTTTTCGAGGGCAGAAGATGGCGTGGATTTTTAAAGAATATTTTTTCGAGGACTATAAGAAGCGTGGATTTTTTAAATAATATTTTTTCGAGGACTATAATAAGCGTGGATTTTTTAAAGAATATTTTTTCGAGGACTATAAGAAGCGTGGATTTTTTAAAGAATATTTTTTCGAGGACTATAAGAAGCGTGGATTTTTTAAAGATTATTTTTTCGAGGACTATAAGAAGCGTGGATTTTTTAAAGAATATTTTTTCGAGGACTATAAGAAGCGTGGATTTTTTAAAGAATATTTTTTCGAGGACTGTAAGAAGCGTGGATTTTTTAAAGAATATTTTTTCGAGGACTGTAAGAAGCGTGGATTTTTTAAAGAATATTTTTTCGAGGACTGTAAGAAGCGTGGATTTTTCAAAAAAATATTTTTTCGAGGACTATAAGAAGCGTGGATTTTTTAAAGAATATTTTTTCGAGGACTATAAGAAGCGTGGATTTTTTAAAGAATATTTTTTCGAGGACTATAAGAAGCGTGGATTTTTTAAAGAATATTTTTTCGAGGACTGTAAGAAGCGTGGATTTTTTAAAGAATATTTTTTCGAGGACTGTAAGAAGCGTGGATTTTTTAAAGAATATTTTTTCGAGGACTGTAAGAAGCGTGGATTTTTTAAAGAATATTTTTTCGAGGACTATAAGAAGCGTGGATTTTTCGAGGACTATAAGAAGCGTGGATTGTTTAAAGAATATTTTTTCGAGGACTATAAGAAGCGTGGATTGTTTAAAGAATATTTTTTCGAGGACTATAAGAAGCGTGGATTTTTCGAGGACTATAAGAAGCGTGGATTATTTAAAGAATATTTTTTCGAGGACTATAAGAAGCGTGGATTTTTTAAAGAATATTTTTTCGAGGACTATAATAAGCGTGGATTTTTTAAAGAATATTTTTTCGAGGACTGTAAGAAGCGTGGATTTTTTAAAGAATATTTTCTCGAGGACTGTAAGAAGCGTGGATTTTTTAAAGAATATTTTTTCGAGGACCCTATAAGGCGTGGATTTTGTAAAGAATATTTTTTCGAGGACTATAAGAAGCGTGGATTTTTTAAAGAATATTTTTTCGAGGACTATAAGCAGCGTGGATTTTTAAAGAATATTTTTTCGAGGACTGTAAGAAGCGTGGATTTTTTAAAGAATATTTTTTCGAGGACTGTAAGAAGCATGGATTTTTTAAAGAATATTTTTTCGAGGACTGTAAGAAGCGTGGATTTTTCGAGGACTATAAGAAGCGTGGATTGTTTAAAGAATATTTTTTCGAGGACTATAAGAAGCGTGGATTTTTCGAGGACTATAAGAAGCGTGGATTGTTTAAAGAATATTTTTTCGAGGACTATAAGAAGCGTGGATTTTTTAAAGAATATTTTTCCCAGTACCAGAAGAAGCGTGGATTTTTTTAAAGAATATTTTTCCCAGTACCAGGAGAGGCGTGGATTTTTTAAAGAATATTTTTCCCAGTACCAGAAGAAGCGTGGATTTTTTTAAAGAATATTTTTCAAGGACTACAAGAGGCGTGGATTTTTTTAAGGGATCCCCCCCCCCCATTCTCGATTTCAATTTTTCAAGATTTTCAATGGGCTGGTAGATCAATTGTTAAGGTTTGTAACTTTGTACATATATAATTGAAGGTTTAAAAGAGAAGAAAAATAATTTACAAAAAATGTTTGTTATTGTTTTGTTGTTGTTTTTTGCAATTAAAGAAAAGTCCTTATTTTTGATGGCGGGCATGATAACTCCTCACTGGAACATCGGAATCCGAAAATTCCAACGGTGTTAGAAAGAGTACATGTCTGGCTCTCGTATGAACTAGGATTATAGACTTCGCTCTAAAATTAACAAAATGGTGGACCTTAGAAAAAATATTTTTGGAAAATCGTCGATTTTTTACCAAAAACCAAGTTAAAAAATAAGGAAGATCTTCACCGATTGGCTTTATCCTAGTTGATACGAGAGCTACACACTCCCAGAGGAACGTTGCAAAATTTGGAACCGATTGGATTATTAGTTTTTGAGTTATCGTGCCCGCCATTCGCAAAAAAATGTTTAGAGAAAACGCGTTTTAAGTTTGAAAAGCCCTTCAGCAGTCACTTGATGCTGACACAATAAATCGACTATATCTTCAAGAGTTCTTGAGATTTTCACTTGAAATTTTGTAGAGACATTCTTTAAGTAGTGTCGATTCGAATTATATCTACAAAAATTTTGACCCCGAGAATGGGGGGGGGGTCCCCTTAAAGAATATTTTTCGAGGACTACAAGAGGCGTGGATTTTTTTAAAAAATATTTTTCAAGGATTATAAGAGGCGTGGATTTTTTTAAAGAATATTTTTGAAGGACTATAAGAGGCGTGGATTTTTTTAAAGAATATTTTTGAAGGACTATAAGATGCGTGGATTTTTTTTAAAGAATATTTTTGAAGGACTATAAGAGGCGTGGATTTTTTTAAAGAATATTTTTGAAGGACTATAAGAGGCGTGGATTTTTTTAAAGAATATTTTTGAAGGACTATAAGAGGCGGGGATTTTTTACAGAATATTTTTTCGAGGACTACAAGAAGCGTGGACTTTTAAAGATTATAAAGGACTATCAGAACAATAAACGAGGTTTCTTAAAAAAATATATTTCAATTTTAAATTAAGTTGTTTTCAAAAAAATTCCCAACAATTTAAATTTTATTAATTCGATCAAAACCCAACTAGCCATGACAAATTACTTCAACAAAACTTTGCCAAACATTTTTGCATAACAATATCGACTACGTGACTTTTACACGCTATGATTTTTCTGCAATGGCATTGTTTAGCCATTCAATTTAAAATTAATTTGAAACATGCTTTACCGCGTTCAATCGTAGTTTGAGGTTATCCTTCAAATATTCCATTATTTTCTGGCACAATAATAACATTTTGGTGGGCACTTTGTTTTGCTTTAATTAAAATTCCTCAAAGTTAACATTTCCATTATCAGGCACAGAACGATGAATTGTTGTTGTTGTTGGATTTGTTGTA
>NW_026881458.1:0-34279 GCF_032173495.1 Musca vetustissima | reverse complement strand
AACATTATGTTATTTTAGAATACATTAACCCATTAGGGACCAATGTATTAATATCAATATATTTTATTACAATTAAAATGAAGACATTTGCTTAATATTTGTTAAAAAGAATTATTATTTAATCTCGAATATATTTTTATAATTATGTCTATTAAGAAATATATATATTTTTTTATCTTTATATATAAATGTTATTATTACATTATGTTTTGAATAAAATAATGCTGTTAAATATGAATTCTTAAATAGTTTATACGTTTCCTTGCATACCATGGGTTAGAGATCAGGAGTGACAGAGTATTTGGAATTCTACATACAAATTCAATTCCCCGAAGAATAAAGGATGGCGAGGGTTAAGAGGGGTATCCTTTCAATATCATCTGAAAGTAGATTTTAACATAGGGTTTCGACTAATATCCGCACTTCAGTATAAATTCATGGTTTTTTATTGTGGGGTATATTGTTTTATTTTTTCCAATTTCTTTCATTTTTTCCATTAACTAAATTAGGGAGTCTATAATAAGGACGTAGTGGAAACATGGTTTTGGTTTTGAGGCGAACAAGAACTTCCCCACCCGACTGAAGCTAGGGAATAAAAGGCTCCCACCGTTCTACCTCGTACCATTCTCCTGAATGCCTAGAACATTTAAAAATTTGCATTCTACGAATCATATTCGTGTCCATTACAGAATTTGGCGCCCAACGTGGGGCACGAACCCACGACCCTGAGATTAAGAGTCTCATGCTCTACCGACTGAGCTAGCCGGGCTTTTGCTTGCTGACAACCTTTTCAGGATCTATTGGAATGTTGTAATTTAATATTTATTTCTCATAAAGTTTTGCATAGATTTTATATTGATTGGATATTTGTGAACTAAGATAACAGCACCTGTGATATTTTAGGATATTTTTTGGTTGCTGATGCGACAAATAACCGAATATCATGCGATATATGGGCAATATTGCCAATTTTTTAACATAGCTGAAGCGGAGGTTCACCCCTTTATAACTCGGGAATTACATAAGTATATGGAAAAAAGTGAATAGTTTTGGGTTAATTGATCTGTCGTTGCAAACTGCTCATGATATTGATCTCCAAACTTTATTTTGGTGGAAGCTGTGTCTACTTTAATGTAAAAAAATGTGTAAAAACAGGTTGAGGCGAACCAGCTTTTTTATGTTCTCTATCGATTTGTGACTAAGCAACTCATTTCACGGTCTTAGTGTCAAAGTAAAACTAGAAGTCAATTAAATGGGGACAACGCCACTTATGTATCATTTTTCAAAATTTTCACTGCATCTACCTTTAAATGATGCTGACATTTTGAAGCTCGATTTTGAGTGTTTTTTTTAATTTTACTTCTAGCTTTAAAACGCAAACAGGAATTTATAAAAATCGATTATAAGATTATTGTAGTCGCGAATCTGCGTAATTTGATATGTATTTTGTGTATGTAGTATGCACAGCTTCAGAGTAATACTCATCCGAAGGTGAAAATTTTGTGCGATCAAATTTCTAAAAAACCTATTTTTCGGGCCAATTTTGTAGATCTGTCAACTGAATGATATGGGTGCCCGCGATCAATAAGGTTTTTTACGTTTCTGATGATATAAAATCTTCTTCGTGAAAATCCATCTACTAGAACGGCGGGAACTGGCCTTCCAAAAACACGAAATTTGGCAAAAAATGTTTTTGAAAATATCGCGGATTTATTTGCGTTTTCTGTGGATCATTTCCGCTTCAATAAATGACCTCATACGGATTTTGATCTTTTTCAAAAAGAGAACTTTAAAAACTTCAGCCGAAAGAGAGATGTAGCCAATTTATCTCAAAAATAGTGTGAGCTGGCACATCCATGGTTCTTAATGGACCACATTGAAATCGGTATAGATCGATGTATTTTTTTAGGGTGCACACCGAAATCGGATGCGCGTTAATGGCATATGGAGTTTTCAGAAATTATTCGCGTTTTACGATTTCTTGGGTACTTCAATGTAACGTGTGGCTCATCTTGGCCGTCAAATGAAATTTCGCAAAATATATATGGATTGGAAGATAAACTTCAGTACTTCCTGGAAACCGCATGCGCATCAAATAATTTTGAGAATTACGCGATTTACACGCTATTTAAAATGTATATTTCATAATATTATTTTATTTTAAGATTTATTCCTATTTATAGAATTCTAAGATTTATCGGAAGGGTCCCGATATAATCCGCAAGGCGTATACTTATACACAAAAAGTGATTATTATTATATATGTCAATTTTTCGGCGAAATTGGGGTAATATAGCAGAATAACCCCAACATTTTTTTCTGAAAATTCTTGTATACAATTAAAAAAATAAATATTATGACATTATTTTTTCGAACCAAAAACAAATATTTTTCCTCGATATCTTGTTTTGTTGTCGCTGTGATTTAGAAACCGCTACACGGACTTGTGTGATTTTGATATCATTTGATTCATCATGGTGTTTAGATTATGTAGATATTTTTAAATTAATTTTTAGGTGTGTGTATGTCATTAATATGATGAAAATATTGATGTAATCTGCTATATTTTTTATTTTTCTCATATTTCGCGAATATGTGCAACTTTATCGTGATTATTATAAAATATTCATATTCCTATTTTACGGAGGAAGATATATATCAACGTTTTTGGTCAATATAATAAACGGCGTAATTTTAAGATTTTTTTCTTATGCCCAAAATTAGAACCTCGAAAACTTTTGCGCGCATCAACCAAAAATTTGATCGCGAACGGTTTCGGAGTCAGAACATTTTTCTCTATATGTGTACCAAAAATCATTGATGTGCCACAAAAACAAAAAAGCTGATTTTTTGAAAATGGAATATTAAAAAATTGGGGATATTGCCCATATATATGCCACTACACATAAGGCTCTATTATAGGAAGAAAATCTTAAAATTATATAGTTTTCTTTCTCTATCATTGGTGCACAATGTATGTTGATATTTCGCTGTTCTGGTGGATCATTTACAACGATGCTAGATTCTGTCCAATTATTTTCAGGACTTAATAGCCATATTGGACCATTCCACCACAGCGAACAATTACATAAATCCACAGAATTGGAACCTCTAGTTCCAAGATCTGCAGGATTGCATTTTGTAGACACGTGTCTCCATTTTGCATTTTCAACGTTTTTAAATATCATAGCAGTTCGGTTTGCAACATATGTATTCCACGTGGATGGATGTGAAATTTGATCCACAAACTTATTCCATTTATTCAAAGTGGATGATGACACTTTATCATCCCAATTAATGCCTTCTAACCAAAAGTCTTGCAACAAAATTTTTGCCTGTACGATTATAGGCGTTAACCACCCTGCTGGGTCAAATAGTTTTGAAATAGTTGACAAGATTTTCCTTTTAGTTATTGGGCTAGCCACCCCCAGTGACTTCACACAATAAGAAAATGAGTCTGTAATGGCATTCCACAGAATACCCAATGTTTTAGTAGAACTCATGTCTTCAATTTTCAAAAATTCATCATTCAATAAATCCTCTGATCGAACATTTGAAAGCAAACTCGGATGATTTGCCGTTATCTTCTTCAACGGAAATCCTGCCGAATTAAATGTATCAATTAGTTGCTTTTGCGCCTCCAGCACCGAAGCAATTGTATGACCTCCAGTCAATACATCATCAACATATATCTCATTCTTTATTATTTTAGTTGCAATATGACTTTTTTCTCTTGACTCTTCTGCCAATTGCAACAATGTGCGAATCGCCAAATAAGGTGCACAATTTATACCAAATGTGACTGTACACAATTCATAATATTTAATTTGTTCATTTAAATCTTCTCTGAATAATAATCTTTGATACTGCCGATCAGAAGGATGCACAAATATCTGTCGGTACATTTTCTCAATGTCACCGTTAAACACATACTTATACAAGCGCCAATTCAATATTACAGCCACTAGATCATTTTGCAATATTGGCCCTGTATGCAACACATCATTTAAGGAATACGAGCTTTTCGTTTTACTCGATCCATTAAAGACCACTCACACTTTTGTGCTAGTACTTTCTGGGCGAAAGACGGCATGGTGTGGTAAATAATACGAAAAATATTTTCCATCATTTGTTATTTCTCTTGTACTTGTGGGCTTCATATGACCTAATGACAAGTACTCATTCAAAACTTCATTATAAGATTTTTCAATTTCTCTATTTTTCCTTAATTTTGCTTCCATATGCTCATATTGTTTCTTTGCCTTGAATCTGGACGAATCTAAACTTATTGTGTTAGGAAATTCATTTTTGAATGGCAATTTTACAACGAACTTTCCATCTGATCGACGATAAGTCGTATTGGCGTAAAATTCCTCGCAATATTTGTCTGATTCTGTAGCAATTGGAACATTACTGATTTCTTCTTGTTCCCAAAATTTCTTTAATGCTGAACTAATATCATCTTCTGCATTATTTTTTATCTCTAATGTAGCCAAACAGAGTTCGTTGAGCTACCATATTTCCCAAAATATTCTTTTTAACACCATCTAATATTATATTTGGGATTACGTCACTACCAATTAGCATATCAATTTGTGCTGAAACCATAAAACCTGGGTCAGCTAATTTCAGTTCTTTAATGCTTTCCAAATCTGATATAGAAATCGTTTGAGTTGGTAGTAAGCTCGTTAAATTCTGCACAATTAAAGCTTCAGTTTGAAATTCGACAGTATTTGTTTCTGAACACAGCGTCAGAATACACTTTTTATTCGAATTTGCAACAACTGTTCCACTAAGTCCACTTATTCTGAAACTTGCATTTTCTGTTTTAATTCCAATTCGTTTCACTATTTTATTAGTAATAAATGTCCGTTTTGATGCTGAGTCAATAAGCACTCTGACTGTAAAGATTTCCCCAGAATATTTTACTTTAACTAATGCTGAACTGAAGTAGATGAACATGGCATTTCATCAATAATATTTTCAGTTGTAATGAGGGCATTTGTTTGTCGTCCATTAGATGAATGGAATGAAGTTTGATTATCCCTTGGAAAATTTCTTGGCTGTGTAGATCTTTCTTCTGTGGTGGTTGGTAAATGTAATTTGGAATGATGCTTTTTGTTACAAATCATGCATCTATGAACGCTGACGCATTCTTGAGACAAATGTCCGCTTGTCAAACAATTATTACACAACCGTTTCCCTCTTACAAATTCAATTCTCTGATTGACATTGATACTATTAAATCTTATACAATTTTTTAAAATGTGATTTTTGCCACACATGACACATCTATTTGAATGTGTCGAATGCGCATTTTGATGCGCTGGATAATCATTGTTAAAGCCCGTTGCTTGATTTCTAAGACAATCTATCCGCTCTAGCACCCGATGTCTATTTTTTAAGAAATCACCATTTGTGACCATTTGGGTAGCTCAGAATGTGATTCGAGCGACTGTTCCCAAAGAGTTAATGTATCAACTGGAAGCTTGGTTGAACACAAATATATTAAAATTGGATCCCATTGTTCTACTTTTATACTATGAGCTTTCAATATAGCTAAACAGTCACTGATTGTCGATTGAATTCTTTTGATGTCTTCACTAGATTCGACCTTTGCTGCTGAAATATTGAATAATATTTTTAGTTGATTATCAACTAGTACCCTTACATTTTCGTATCGCACTGATAAAGCTTCCCATGCTAACGAAAAATTTTGATCAGATAATGGGTACCGATCTACAATTTTACCAGCCTCACCTTTAGTTTTATTACGCAAATGGTAAAGTTTTTGCGCTGGCGTGAGTCTGGGATGATTTCCATAAATTGCCGTAAACATATCTCTAAATGTTGGCCATTCTTCATAACTTCCGTAGAAGTCTTTAGTGTCACAAGGTGGCACTTTAATGCAAATTTCCGACATGTCAAACGTTGTGCCTGGTGGATAAACAGCTGAGCTGTGAAACAATGACGGATTTGTAATATCGCCTCCAGCGGTATTACTTTGACTTTGCATTTTTCTCTTATTCACAATTTCTAACAAATTGGCCTTAGTTGATTGATATTTATCTCTAACGTTTTCAAATATGTCTCTTGCCTCTTGCTTATACGGTTCATCATCAACTTCTGCTAGATACACTAATTCAAATGCCGCTTTAACACTGTGCCAGTCTTCCTCCATAGTTTCTAACTTAGTTTTTATTAAAAAATCAGAAAGATAATTTTCAGGTGTATTGCCTATTTTAAGACACATTTTCATGAGACTGTCGGTTTCGTATTCGAACCTAACACAAGTTGTTGAATTCATGATTTATTTATTATTTTATTTAAAAAGGGTAATTTATTGTTAATTTATATTTTATTTTATTTTATTTTATATTTATTTTATAATTTATTATTATTTAATTTTTTGTAGAACCAAACTTTAACTTTCAATAAATTTATGTTTAATAAATGATTGAAGTTAATTCAAATGTATTTTTTTTTTGTTTGTTGTACAAAAAAATTGTTTTCTCAATTAAAATTTTATTGAAAATATTAATATTTATTTATGTATTTTTTTATTATTATTTGTATTTATTTTTATTTATTTATTATTATTATTTTATTTTTTTTTTATTATAAATCACAAATTGTGTTACGTTCGTTACGTTCGTCAGCCGTACGTTACGTCACAATAACCTGTTCCCTTTTGTGAACACTACGTTTTGAACACCTCACATATGATCGATGGTCAGAATGGCAACTGACAGATCGATGTAAACAACAAAGAACAGATGATAATCACTTGTTCAATGTTGAAAATGGCACATGATCAAAACAAAGAACAAATGCCAAAATGATGGAAAAATTAAGTGAGAGTGATGTTTAATAAAAATGTGTTAGTGTATTTGTGCTATGTTAAGGAGTGTTAGATATTATAAACACGCAAATTGTTCAATGTATTTCACAAAATTTTTCTTAAATGGCTGTATTACTTTGTTGTATGTATTAGTGATAACAACAAACAACACAAAGCCGCCACAATCAAACACAAACATAAAAATTGCAAAAACAAATTCAATTTTTTTGTGTACTTTTTTATTAATTTTTTTGTAATTTTTTGTTGGCAAATCAGCCGATTCGTTATTTAAAGGCTACGAAGGACCATGTACAAGTTCCGATGCAGTCGAAAGGACTTGTAGTGATTCTAAATCTACTGAGTAGTTTTAGAATCTAAGATTATTGTTGAACAAGACGGACAACAATATAAATTTGCAACTAAACAACACAACGAGTATTCAGACGATACTTACGTTTTGTTGACTGCAAATTAAACACTTTAAAACAATTTTGTTCAAATTCAAAATTACGACACTGTCGGTCCTTTTATTGTTTTAAAATTAGGTAAATGTTAATTTCAAATTTATTTGATCTTTTGGTTTTAAACTTCAAGAAGAAGAGTGATATTTTTTCCTCCTTGCGATGGGACCTCACCGATTATGGTTTATCGAAATCGATGAGGTCCATATCGATGTCATCATCGATTGGGTTGGGCCGATTCCCAACGGAGAATATTAAAATACCTTAGCTGGTGTGTCCAAATTTCCATTCATATTGAATCTATCCACAACTCCATAGCCCAATTTTATAATTATATTAGTCGTTGCCTTTCACTCCTCCTCTATTATTCCCATTTACATGCAAGAAACGTTACCATCTTTATTAATCTATATATTCTTATAAGAAGCAATTTGTATTGATCGCATTCTACAAATTGTTTTTCTATTTTTTAGATCGTTTTGGTTAATTGAAAGTTACCACACTTACTTCTATTCGTTTATATACGATATACCATTAATTACTTCCTCTTTACACGATTTTTTTTAGTCATTATTTATCTCAGTTTAAATCATGGCAGTCATCTCAGTCACCACTGCCAGAGGAACCAAACACGGTTGCTTCAACGGCCGCATTTTCTTCAGTTTGTCAGATATGTAACGAATCGTTAGATGAAGGACAAGACTGCCTTGTCATTAGTGTTTGTTCTCATGCATTCCATAGGCTTTGCATTGAGACATCGGTAGCTTCATCACCTACATGTCCAACGTGTAAACGTACATGTGAACTTAGCGAGCTTCGCACGTATATTTCGGTTCCAAAACCCCCTCAAGGTAATAGAAATACCCAAAAGAAGTCAAGAGGCCGAGGAGCTATGTCTAGGGCATACAATACACGAATTGGAATTTGTTCCAAGATGCACAGAATCCTTTACTTAATATAAGTACTGGTCCAACATGCGATTTATTGCAAACTCCAAACCGTAAAAAATATTGGTATATCTAATAGAATACATTTAGACGCTTCTCCGTCTCCAAATCCAACAAATCATCCTACAGGTCCTTCTAACAATATCGATTATAATCAAATAAACAACATGATTAAATCTACTCTTACTCGTCTTCTACAGAACAGTAATTTCTTCCAGTAACAACCAACTAGTAACAATCAACCAAATGTGTTTTCAAATCCCCCAGTCATTAATGATCAAAATTTTCCCGCAAATAACAATGGTGTTAACCAAAACAATTATAATAATCAAAACCTAAATCAGGGAAATCGCATGTTTTCAAATTACCAAGCAGGATATGACAATATTCTGCTACGGCTGTGGGGCCAAAAAGGTCTATAAGCCCCAATGCGCCTTCTGTCTGTCCAAACAGCAATCAAAAAACCTGAAACCAATGAGTCACCACAAGGACTCGCTCTAAATGGTGGCTCCCAAACAAAATATATCTCTGACCCAGACTTTCTAAAAACTACCCAAACTGCGTCCACACCAAGTCAACCACCCCCAATTTCAATACTCAAAAGACCCAATTCATATGAAAACACCAATAATGTAGATGTATCTCGGATCTTGTATCCTAAATTGCCCCTTCATAAGCGATGGGAAATATACATCCAAAAACGGGACGAAATATTCAATGTTGCAGCGGTTTACCAACATCCCAAACCTAAAAGGTCAACACTACGTCTTAGACGATTTTTCAAAGTAAAAAAGCTTTGTCAAAATATATGTATTTCCACCATAATATCGAATCCGAAGGATATGCGTTACTACGCAAAAGTTTCCTTTCTGGATTTCGAGGAATATGGTTTGCTCGATACGGGAGCTAATATTAGCTGCATTGGTGGCAAGTTGGCCCAACAAAATTTCTATGCATATCCCAATTATGCAAAATCGCACGTCAAAACTGCCGATGGAAATACTCAACGAGTATTAGGGTGGGTCGATGTGAATTTTAATTTCAGAGGGGTAAGTAAAGCCCTCAAACTATTAATAATTCCATCGATTTCACAAAATCTCATTCTCGGCATTGATTTTTGGAAATCGTTTGACCTTATTCAAAATGGGATCGGTTCATCGGATATAATTGGTCTTAATAATAATGAAATAGGTTCTCCAATTTTATCTGTGGTTGATTTTCCCAGTAATGAGGATTGTAAAAAATTATCCAATTCCGAATTTTACCCACTATCGGTCCATGAAAGACAGCAGCTGGAGGCTGTAATCAAGTTATTTCCCAATTTTGAAGCCCAAGGTATTGGCAGGACTGAGATTATCCAGCATTCCATTGACGTTGGTGACGCTAAACCGATAAAACAACGCTTTTATCCGGTTTCACCCGCAGTGGAAAAGCTAATGTTTGGCGAAATAGATCGCATGCTACAGCTGGGTGTGATTGAGCCTTCCACTAGTCCATGGAGTTCGCCCATGAGACTGGTAAAGCCAAACAAAGTTAGGCTTTGTTTGAATGCGCGGAAGCTTAATGCTGTAACGAAAAAAAAACGCATACCCACTCCCAAATATTGAGGGAATTCTGTCAAGGCTTCCTAAAGCCAACATCATAACTAAATTGGACCTGAAAGACGCATTCTGGCAGATAGGTATCGATGAGAAATCCAAGGGTTTGACGGCATTCACAGTCCCGGGAAGGCCGCTATATCAATTTGTAGTTATGCCTTTCGGGCTGTGTAATGCCCCTCAAACGATGCGTCGTTTGATGGATGAACTTATCCCGCCAGAATTGCGTCATTCAGTGCTCGGATACCTGGATGATTTGGTCATGGTATCAACAGATTTTCCCTCACATTTGGACGTCCTTATGCGCCTTTCCGTTCAGTTCCGAAAAGCTAACCTTACTTTGAATGTGTCCAAAAGTAAGTTTTGTGTCACCAGTGTGAATTACTTGGGATACATAATTGGTAATGGTGGTATTACCACGGATCCGGAGAAGATTTCTGCAATTAACAACTGGCCAGTACCTAGGAACTTGAAGCAAGTCCGAGGATTCCTTGGTTTAGCTGGCTGGTACAGGCGTTTTTTGCAGAACTTCTCCACGGAAACATTCCCAATCACCGAGATCCTTTCGACTAAAAAGGAGTTTAACTGGACATCGGATGCTCAAATCGCCTTTGAGAGGGTGAAATCTTTACTAACTTCAGCCCCCGCCAGCTTCCCGACTTTTCTAAAAAGTTTTCTCTTCATTGCGACGCCAGTGATTTCGGGATTGGTGCCGTTTTGGTTCAACACGACGAATGTGGCAACGAAAAGCCTATTGCTTTCATGAGCAAAAAATTAAATAGCTCACAACGTAACTATTCCGTTACGGAAAGAGAGTGTTTGGCGGCAGTAGAAGCCATTAAAAAGTTCCGCTGCTATCTGGAACTACAGGAATTCGAGGTGGTCACTGATCACTCCAGTTTGTTATGGTTAATGAGGCAACCCGATCTAAGTGGTCGACTTGCCCGATGGGTGTTTAAGCTTCAACCATATAACTTTTCCATAAGCCACAGAAAAGGGAGTGATCATGTGGTCCACGATGCACTGTCCAGAATTCCAGAAAATGATGTAAGTAGTTTGGAATTGACAGAACCACCAATTGATTTGGAATCCCCATATTTTGACACAGATAACGAATATCGTGATCTGAAAGATCGAGTTTTGAAAGATGCTGGCAAATATCCAGATATCAAAGTGATTGATAATCTTGTTTATTATCGCACGGAACATTATACCGGGGATGAAGATCAAGAAAACACTTCTTGGAAACTTTGGGTTCCAACCCCCCTTAGGACCGAAACAATAGCAAAAGCTCATGATGTTCCTGTTGTTTCTCACGCAGGAATGGGCAAGACTCTTGAGTTGCTCCGAAGAACATTTTTCTGACCTGGAATGGTTCGAGATGTTAGGGATTATATTCGCAACTGCGAGATTTGCAAGACTACAAAAGCCCCAAATGTTGTTCTTAAACCGCCAATGGGTAACTTAGTCGAAACATCTCGTCCATTCCAGCGCTTATACATGATATTTTAGGACCGTATCCAAGGAGCAAATCCGGATACATAGGATTGCTTATTGTTTTGGACCATCTATCCAAATTTCATTGGATTTGTCCTTTGCGGAAATTCACTGCAGTAGCAATTCAAGAATTTTTGCAAAAACAAATCTTTCACGTTTATGGGGTGCCAGAGTATATAGTAAGCGACAACGGAAGTCGGAACTGACTTCGAACGAATTAAACGCATTTTTTACATCTCTGGGCATTAAGCACATTTACACGGCTTTATATTCGCCGCAAACTAACGATTCAGAGCGTGCAAATCGATCGTTGATCGCTGGCATTAGAGCATTTCTTAAAAATGATCACAAGCAATGGGATCAAAACTTGACGGCTATTAGCTGTGCTCTGCGAAATAGCATACATCAAGCCATAAAGTGCTCCCCCTACCATGCCCTTTATGGATTTGACATGGTAACACACGCCTCATCATACGAACTGATGCGAAAACTAAGGTTACTGAATGAGCCTACCATGAATCTTCAGAGAGATGACCATTTGCAACTTATTCGCCAAAATTTGCGTAAGCATATTAAAGAAGCTTACGAGAAAAATCAATGTACCTACAATCTTCGAGCACGACAGAGAGCCTTTAACATCGGCCAGGTTGTGTATAGAAGAAACTTTGCTCAAAGCAATTTTGAAAATATATTTTTATAATTATTTCTATTAAGAAATATATAATTTTTTTTTATCTTTATATATAAATGTTATTATTACATTATGTTTTAAATAAAATAATGCTGTTCAATGTGAATTCTTAAATAGTTTATACGTTTCCTTGCATACCATGGGTTAGAGATCAGGAGTGACAGAGTATTTGGGATTCTACATACAAATTCAATTCCCCGTAGAATAAAGGATGGCGAGGGTTAAGAGGGGTATCCTTTCAATATCACCTGAAAGTAGATTTTAACATAGGGTTTCGACTAATATCCGCACTTCAGTATAAATTCATGGTTTTTTATTGTGGGGTATATTGTTTTATTTTTTCCAATTTCTTTCATTTTTTCCATTAACTAAATTAGGGAGTCTATAATAAGGACGTAGTGGAAACATGGTTTTGGTTTTGAAGCGAACAAGAACTCCCCCACCCGACTGAAGCTAGGGAATAAAAGGCTCCCATCGTTCTACCTCGTACCATTCTCCTGAATGCCTAGAACATTTAAAAATTTGCATTCTACGAATCATATTCGTGTCCATTACATGCGGAAATTCACTGCAGTAGCAATTCAAGAATTTTTTCAAAAACAAATCTTTCATGTTTATGGGGTGCCAGAGTATATAGTAAGCGACAACGGAAGTCAGTTCCGAGCGAACAAATTAAACGCATTTTTTACATCTCTGGGCATTAAGCACATTTACACGGCTTTATATTCGCCGCAAACGAACGATTCAGACCGTGCAAATCGATCATTGATCGCTGGCATTAGAGCATTCCTTAAAAATGATCACAAGCAATGGGATCAAAACTTGACAGCTATTAGCTGTGCTCTGCGAAATAGCATACATCAAGCCATAAAGTGCTCCCCCTACCATGCCCTTTATGGATTTGACATGGTAACACACGCCTCATCATACGAACTGATGCGAAAACTAAGGTTACTGAATGAGCCTACCATGAATCTTCAGAGAGATGACCATTTGCAACTTATTCGCCAAAATTTGCGTAAGCATATTAAAGAAGCTTACGAGAAAAATCAATGTACCTACAATCTTCGAGCACGACAGAGAGCCTTTAACATCGGCCAGGTTGTGTATAGAAGAAACTTTGCTCAAAGCAATTTTGAAAAAAGTTTCAATTCAAAACTTTCGCCTGTCTTCTTAAAAGCCAGGGTAAAAGAAAAATTGGGTAACCATTATTATATATTGGAAGACGAAGATGGAAAGCATACAGGCACCTACCATAGTAAGGACATACGAACCTGATTTTCGTCCTTTTTTCCGTCTAATTCAGTTCCTAAGTGTCCTGAATTATCAGGTTTGTAGTGGACGATTATTAAAACCACACAAGCCTTACCCAATTAACCCTAAACGATTTAGACCAATAATTAAACAGCAAAAATTGTTCAATATTTATTGCACATGATTCATTTGCAATTGATAAACAAATATCCAAATCAAAACAATTCCTCAAGATTATTGATTGCTGCTTCATCTATTCTTAGAGATTTCCTTGGCTTTTACTAGTCTGTGTGTTGACTGGAACAGTATATTTTTTGCTTTCACATTTCAATTTTTTCTGTAAATTGCATATTAAAAATTTTATGAATTTATTATATTAAGAAAACATAAACACTCAATGGTGACCATGAAGTATTTGAGAGCTAATCTCAAAATGTATATGGATGTTGAGTTTTTGCGGCATCCATACCTTCATACATAGGTGATCCGTCCTCATTGATACGTCTCTGGAACTTGGATCGATCAACAAACATTATTGTAAGAAAATATGGAATTTGTTTACCGATAATTTGCGCACTTCTTTTTAGTTCTTCTGACTTTAATAATTTCTTTCGCTTTGTTCTTACACTTTTTTTTTTGTTTTGATCTATGACTTCGATCGATAACAACGGAACCTCAATCAGGTCAAATATCGGAAGGTATGTTCAGTACACCTACTTTATTGAGGTACCCATTAAGGTAAAATTTCACATACAGTTTTTATATATCTATATATTTTTTCCTATTAAAATATATATATATTTAGAAAAATATAATTTTAATTAGAATATTCTACTTTCTTAATTATTTTTTGAGTAAAAATATATTTTATTCTTAAATTGGCAACCCTTTTTATCACCAGTGTTCTAGTGTGCTATTTCGATTTCAATCACAATCGTTCTAGCAGATTTGACATTTTGCTTTGAACATCAGACTATCATTCTCGAAATGAGGCTATATCATTTTCTGCCAAGGGTAGCGACTTCCTCTTTTTTAATTCAACCATCGAACACTAAAGTTCTAAAGTTCCAAAAACATTATAGTCGTAAAGCTTCATAATTATCTCAAGAATCAAAACTTGAATTACAAAATTTTCGTAAAAAATTGCAAAAGTAAAAGTGATACATCCGATACCAACATTTATTTTCTAAATCGGATGATAAAAAGCGACAAAATAACGCCAGACCACTTACTCCAACCCGCTCATATTACCAGCTACAAATAATAAAGGTTAACATTGGCAAAATCTAGTTGGAAGAAACAAAAAAAGCAATAAGCCTTTAACTCTACTTCGTTATTTGGAATCTTCTTCCTAAAATCAAAAAGGTATTGTGAATCAAGCGAAAATCTCATTGATCAAAACAAAACCAAAATCACGTAACTAAAATTCTCCTCCATTAGCTAAAAACTCTCGAAAGAAAAAGAGAGTACAGTTCGTGAGTGGAGGCCTTCAGCATGACGGGATAAAGGGGTAAGCAAAAAAACGAAAATAAATGTGCACATATGTGTACATACATACATTACATTATTGATTTTGTTTGTTTATTTTGATCAGTGCGAGTTAGACACAAAGCATGAGCAACAATATACAGACGAATGTAAGAGCTTAACAAAAGAGTAGCATTCTCTTCTTTCTTAAATAATATCACATGTTGTGTTACATATCTATATGTTATTTCTCATTGCTATATCATCTTAAAAAAATATGTAGCATGATATATTTTATCACTACCTTTATCGAACATTATGTTATTTTAGAATACATTAACCCATTAGGGACCAATGTATTAATATCAATATATTTTATTACAATTAAAATGAAGACATTTGCTTAATATTTGTTAAAAAGAATTATTATTTAATCTCGAATATATTTTTATAATTATGTCTATTAAGAAATATATAATTGTTTTTATCTTTATATATAAATGTTATTATTACATTATGTATTAAATAAAATAATGCTGTTCAATGTGAATTCTTAAATAGTTTATACGTTTCCTTGCATACCATGGGTTAGAGATCAGGAGTGATAGAGTATTTGGGATTCTACATACAAATTCAATTCCCCGTAGAATAAAGGATGGCGAGGGTTAAGAGGGGTATCCTTTCAATATCATCTGAAAGTAGATTTTAACATAGGGTTTCGACTAATATCCGCACTTCAGTATATATTCATGGTTTTTTATTGTGGGGTATATTGTTTTATTTTTTCCAATTTCTTTCATTTTTTCCATTAACTAAATTAGGGAGTCTATAATAAGGACGTAGTGGAAACATGGTTTTGGTTTTGAGGCGAACAAGAACTCCCCCACCCGACTGAAGCTAGGGAATAAAAGGCTCCCACCGTTCTACCTCGTACCATTCTCCTGAATGCCTAGAACATTTAAAAATTTGCATTCTACGAATCATATTCGTGTCCATTACATGGTGTGCCATAATATATATATGGGTCCGATTTATAGATACAGATTACCACTTCGAAATGTATGTTGATTTAAATATAGCTCCTATATATATTTTTGTCCCATTTTAAGTAAATGGTGCACCAAAGACCCGAAATTTTACCGATTGTCAAGAAATTTGTTGTAGCATAGCGCATTAAAATTTAGGTCAGAGTAATATTGAAAATCTCAATATTTCCCTGTTAATTGTTTGACCTTCCCAACTGTATTTTCAACCGATGCGGGTATAATTAGGCATTTGAGGTTATTAAATACGAGGTCTCGGCAAAAAATGTTCAACGTAGGACCGTGATTCCCGCTTTCTAACACGAACTTGGTCATTTCTGGTATATGGTTCAACCCAAGTGGGAAGTAGAAATGACATATAACAGTTTCATCGCCGTCCACCATAGTTTAAAAGGTATATCAAAATTGTTTGTCCGTATTTCTGCCTGACCTTCTGCTAGTTGCAATTAATATCAAATGATACTGAAAATGTTACGTTATCTCTATAGTGCAGGGTATAAAAACAAAAGCTCGTATTTTTCACTGGTTTTCTTCTTTTTTTGCGATGGTAATTTTAACAAATGGAATTTTATTGTGTGGTGGCATTCATTTGCGATAGGCAAATATGAAAAACCATCAACATTTTACATGGAATTTTTGCCTACCATACTGATGAAATCAATTAGGTAGTGTTAAAGGCCCCAATGTAATAAATGGCTAGCAGAAGCGTATTGATAATGCCAGACGGGGTTTTTATTTAAAAAATAATTTAAAATGAATTGGTGTTTAAATAAGAAATATGTACATTATTTAAATTTGTCATGTTAAGTGCTATGAAATCGCTTCCATATATGATTGTTTTTTTAGTGATTATAGTTATTCTGTTTAATGCACAGTCAAGATTCCAAGAAGTAAACTATATATTTAAAGTATTGTTTTAAATTATAGCCAAATCGGGAAATGTAATTAAGACTTCGTAAAATCCTTTACCCCTTACAATATTAAATTGGATAATACGTCGTATATGCTATTTGATATATTGCTGAACGTGGCCATTACAGCAGTAATTTTTCACAATTCGCTTGGTTGATACTACTGTCCTGTTAAATTTAGAGCAGACATGTTGAAACGTCAGTATTGAACTCTCCGGTACTCACATGCATATGTTTATTGTTACATTTATTAACATAATCAAATATAAGTGAATTTATGTTCATTTTATTCACAAAGTACGTGCTACTAATTGAACTTTTTATTACACTTATTTTTATTTGAAGTATGATGGGGAAGATATATAGTAAATTGGCATTACGCGTTCCTGAGGGGTTATAAACATATTTATAGCTAATTTTCAATAAGGGTTCATAGTTTGACTTAATTCAAATTAATGGTCCGTCAGAAACAGTGACGTAAATGACATACATTTCCGAGGTATAATACATACATCAGAAACGTCGAAAACCCACACAAAACCATTAGATTTTTGACAAAATATATATTTCCATTAATCATTTTGGAAATTGCGTATGCTTTACTCAAATCCATTTCAAATTTCAAAATGTTCTTCACAAAAATGCTTAGATTTTTTTATATAAGGAATAGTCAGATTTATGTAAAAATAAAATATATTTTTGAAAATAACTGTATACGGTGATAATATGAAAGTAAATGACGTTTACTACAATTATTACATTTTATACAGGTAAACCAGTAAGGACAAGAGATGCCACTTTAGATACATACAAGAGAGGCTAATATATACAATATCCTGTAGATAGAACATACATATAATTTTTAGAGGACCATTGAATTGCAATGGGGCGAAACTAAATGTGTGATCTACATAAATATTTGAACCAAGTAAAAACTTCAATGCACATACCATTCTGAAATCTATGAAGAATTGTATGTCAATCGGAATCTTTTGTGTGCCATTTGTATGAAATCGAGCAAAATAATGAATAAGGAGCTATAAGTAAATCTGAAACTAATTGAGCAACCGTGGCATATACCGTTTGGTATGCTGCAGCACAGAGCACTGTTCACGATTTAATCTAGTGTATATGGAACAGACTTAGGCTCTTCGGTGGACCATTTACCAAAAATCGGAAGAAACTATATATAGGAGCCCCATCTAAATCTGAACCGATTTTCACAAAACGTCGTATACTTTAATTAGAACCTATCTCAATACGTTGTGCAAAATTTTGTATCAGTCGGACAAAATTAGGGATTATGGTGAACCATTTACCAAAAAATCGGCATGTGGAGATATATCTTAATCTGAACCGATTTTCACAAAACTCCGTTTACATCAATGTGGACCTATTTCAATACGCTCTGCAAAATTTTGTCTCAATCGGAAAAATTATGGAAAGTTTGGCGCACCATTTACAAAAAATTGGACAAAACTATATATGAGAGCTATATCTAAATCTGAAACGATTTCAACAAAACTTCATAAATATCAAACAGGACCTAATTTAGTAGGCTGTGCAAAATTTTGCCCCAATCGGAAACATATTGGGAGCTTGGTGCACAACTTACATATAATCGGATAAACTATATATGGGAGAAAGATATCTACAACTGAACCGATGTTATCCAAATTTCACGTACATCAAACTGGACCTACTTTAGTACGCTGTGCAAAATTTTGTCTCAATTAGACAAAAATTACGAGTTTGGTGTATTTACCTAAAATCGGACCAAACTATATATTGGAGCTATATCTAAATCTGAACCGATTTCCACAAAACTTCGCATACATCAAACTGGACTTTATCCAGTACGCTGTGCAAAAGTTAGGTGCACCATTTACCCAAAATCGGACGAAACTATATACGGGAGCTTTATCTAAATCTGAACCGGTTCGTCCTTGGGCCAAACAAATGGGCTGTGCCAAATTTCATCCAAATCGGATCATAAATGCGACCTGTATTTTGCTCACAAAAATACATGGACGGACGTACATACGGACATGCATAAATCGACACAGAAAGTGATTCTATGCATATTCTCAAACGGAACCATGGGTCTATCTCGATTGCTTTTGCCTGTTACAAACATATGCACGAGGCCATAACAGGTATTCACGAGGCCATAACAGGTACAAAAATTCGTCACACTGACCACACCTGTTCCTAATACACAAAATAAAACGGCATTTAGCAATTTTAATATGGCAATGCCGTCGAAAATAAAAAACCAATCAATTGACTGTTTTCAAATTTGTTTACTTTTATAAAAATTTAAAAAAAGGGAAATTTCAATATTCATTCAATTAGGGAGCTGTTTTACAAACATTATTGCGATGTGCAAAGTTTGGACCAAATCGGTTACGGTGAAGTATTGTGAATTGATGAAGTGGCAATACATATATTTTTATGTTTTACAATAAGAAATCAATATTAAGTTATTTGTAATTTCTCTTTGTCTCATTTTGTTCCCGGTTTCGTTGCATGATAACATTCTTTTAATAATGATGTTATTTCGATTTTTTGAACATTCTGCTTGTGAACTTCAATCAGTAAAGACCTTAAAATAAATACCCGCTATTTTTACTGGGGTTTATTGATATAATCATAAACATTAATATTTTATAAATAATATTATTAAAAAGAAACTTTTCTGTTATATAAATAATAAAAAGTTTGTGAATTTAATTAAAACAACTGCAGGCAGTACCATCCCGTTGTTGATCAGTTACCATGTTAATACAGGTAACTTGTGTCGACCTGAGCACAAAATTTGAGAACAATTGAACAAAGAATGTCAAACCTTATGAATCTATTTTATTCACGTTAAAGAATTTTTATTTTTCTAATGTTAGTAAACTATCTACACATTAAATTTCCATTAATTTAATGAATTAACTTAAATTTTATGTTTTTAATTATAAATGACAATATGATTGCTTATATCAAACAAAGATAAGTACGGAAAATATATATACGTATTAGGTATTAGAATACAGATCAATAAATCTCAATTAATGTACTTCAATAGTCAAGGAGGGATAATGACTAGTGTCTTGATTAATGAACTAATTAATGTTAATGTTACCTATCTTAAGTTCAACAGCATATACAAGTACTAATACGAGTATGTAACATCTGGTACAGGGTATTATGTCTTTGTGCAAATGTTTGTAACAGGCAAAAGGAAACGAGTTCCTTTTGAGAATATGTCAAAGTTAAATTGTAAACAAAGTACAGGTCGCATTTGTGATCCGAATTAGATACAATTGGCACAGGTCACTTATTTGGTCCAAGCACGAACCCTATTGAAATTGAAGAAAAGTGGTTCAGATTTAGATAAATGGTGCACTAAACTCTCAAAGTTTATATAACAATCTATACTAATAAGAGAGTGAAGTGATTGACTGACTGATTTAACGATTCACCAACGCCCAGACGAAACGGCTGAAGCTAGAATCTTGAAGTTTTGGGTGAGGGTCACTCTTGGTCCAAAGGTGACAGATAAGGCTGGGTTGTTGGAAATTCGTACTAGAACGGTACGAAAAGTACTAAATGTGACACTACTTGTATTTGGCGAAGTGGTAGAGCAAGAACTCTTACATTTTAAATGAGGGTCACTGATGGAGTGTAGAATAGATATAGCAAAGGGTTTTTTGAACTTTCGAACTATAAGTATGCGAAAAGTACTGAAATGTACTAAATTGGGTACAATTTCATAGCATATGAATGGATGCAGCTAAAAACTTGAAATTTGGAATGCGAATAAGGATTGATATGTACGGTCTATTTAAGGAGATGGTTTTGAAAGCGTGTACTCATATATACGAAAAGTACTATATTTGGTACAAATTTAATTTGGAGATACAAATCGAGCTGGACTCCTGGAATTTGAAAACAACATTAAGGTAGGAGTGTAGTATTGGGATATGAATGTAGTTTTGGAAATTTGTTACTTATGTGCACGAAAAGTACTAAATCGTACTATAATCAGTACAGTTTGGATTTGGGTGAACCGATAGAGAGGGAATAATGAAATTTGGAGTCCGGAATCACTGCAGGGGCGTATAATTGGGGTCATGATTCAGTTTAAGAAATTAATACTTATTGGTACTAAATGGAGGTAAGGATCACTGTTGGGGTTTTGGATTCAGGTATGTAGGAAATTTTGGAAATGTCTTACTAGTGTGTACAATTTGGTGCCGATAGAGTTTGAATCCTGAAATTGAGTAATCAGATTTCCATGGGATCGCATGATGTAGGTAGTAATGGAAATTTGTTCTTACGTGCCCTAAGTGGTATTAAATTTGATACAATTGGATTTAGGTGAACCGCTAGAATTCTGAAATTTGGAATTAAGATCGGTGTATGTGGGAAATTCGTACTTATGATTGTTAAAGTAGGTAGTTATGGACATGTATATTCATGTATACTAACCGACACTTAATTTGGATTGGGTGAACATATATTTGAAATTTTGTTAAAAAAAATTATCATTAAACAAAAAATTATATAAAAATATGTTACTTTTTATACCCTACACAACTATGTTGTCAGGGTATTATAGCTTTGTGCAGCCCCAAAAGTTTGAAACGCCGCGAAATATTGGTCTTAGACCCACCTTTAAGTATACCGATCGTCATATCTCGACTAGCTGAGTCGATCTAGACATGTGACCGTCCGTCCGTCTGTCCATTATAATTTGTAAACACGATACAGGCCACAGTTATGGATCAATCTTCACGAAATTTTGCATGTAGGATGGGTTCTAGCCAATGAAGATCGGTTAATATTTAGGGGATGAAATGGACCAAATACTAAATTTTTGTCGGTTTTTCTGGTCGCTCCAAAAGCCACAACAATGGTCCGAACATCGTGAAATTTTGCATGGAGAAGCAGATCGGGCCAAAGAATAAGCATGCCTGTTTGGAGAAAGATCGGTCAATATTTAGCGGGTCAAATGGACCCTGACTTTTGTGTGAAAAATTACAAAATTTGTATTCTATGGCGTATATATTTACCCCCGAAGGACATATACCCGAGAAGTTGATATTATATCCAAGAGGAGTGGTTGACCTTTAAATTAAGACCAATTTTATTGTTGTATGTGCTCGGATGTGGGGGTTACACCTAAATATTTACAGGTATCTCCGTATTCGTATATTATTTAGTAACCCATTATAACTCTAGAGAGCGGAACTATAGCACTGATCGCTTTGAAATGTTCCATGAGGTTCCAGTTATGGTCAAGGACAACGCCTATAATTTTCGGTGATGATCAGATAATAATTTTGGAATGAAGTGGACCGAAAACTTAATTTTTTGTGTTATTTTCGAGTCGATCTATAGACCTCAAATGAAAGCCGAACATCGCAACACAACCCACGGTGAAGGGAATATGGACAATAGCTGTACTGAATACTCGTAATATTCGGAAAATATGTCAGTGTGAGGAAGAGGTGCTGTTTACCTCTAATCGGCAAGAGGGTGTAAATATCACGAAAAATTGCCCAGTCTCGGAATAAACCTCCGCATAAAATTTGAGTTCCGTGGTAGTTGTGTAGGGTATCGTATGATCGGCCCCGTCCGACTATACTGCTCCGCTCACTGGTTTAATTCTGTGATACAGTATTTTATTAATTAAATAAAGTAATAAATACAGAATTACATTTCAGTAAATCTGTAATAGCTTTTGTAGAAATAAACATACATATAAGGCATATTTGTATCCACCAATAAGTGAACAACAAATATATGAAATGAATGGAGTGAATATGCATTTCAGAACTGATTTATGTTTCAAACTTTTTTTACCTGATATCAGATATTTGATTCATGTCAAAAACAAACTTATTGAAGTTATTCTCCTACCGACATACATTTATTACATTTCATTCTATACAAAATATAATTTTAACTTTTGATATGGCATGGTCAGCAACCGCTACAACACAACCAGTATGACACTTCTCGGAAATGGACATCACAAGCCAGTGAGTTATAGCAATCAGCAATGGCAAAATTGATTAATTATATTTCGATTGTTATCATTGAAATTCCTTGAAGATATGATTATAATATTAGTAAGAAAAGTTTAAAAGTCGGACGGGCCGACTATATGATACCCTTCACCAATTTGCGTACATACAAGAGACGCCAATATATACAATATCCTGTAGATAGAACAGACATAGCAAACGTTATTCTACTCTCTATTCAAAATGTTAAACATAATATCGTGCATATGGAACAGTATATATGGTGCACCATAAACATAAAATCAGACTAAAGTATATCTAAATCTTAACTTATTTCAACAAAACTTCACAGGCATCAAACTGGACTTAATTCAGTATGCTGAGCAAAATGTTGTCTCAATCGGTCAAATATTGGGAATTTGGTGCACCATTTACATAAAATCTGACGAAACTATATATGGGAGCAATATCTAAATCTGCACCGATTTCAACAAAACTTCGCATACGTCTATCTGGAACTAACTCAGTACTGCGCAATATTTTGTGTTAATCGGACAAATATTGCGTGTTTGTTGCACTATTTAGATAAGATCGGATAAAAATATATATGGATGCTATATCTAAATCCGAACAGATTTTCTCCAATACCACCGATTTTCTCCTGTACCACAGTGTGGTGATATTATGATATTATGTTTAGCACATTGAATCGAGTTTAGAATGACGTGTAATAAGAAAGGTATTTGTATGGTTTTTTATTGGTTCAAATATCTATGTACATATATCACACATATAATTTCGTCCAATTCCATTTCAATATTGTACCCAAAGGGGTGAAGGGTATCATATTGTCCGCCCCGTCCATCTTTTCAACTTTCCGTACTGGTCATATGTGTGGTATTGAAGTTTATCAATTGGTAAAACTTATTCCACCAAACATTTTTTCAGTAGAAGGTAAAATTTTTATATTACCCCAGTTAACGCCGGATATCTTGTTATACCCTACACGACTATGTTGTCAGGGTATTATAGGTTTATGCAGTCCCATGAGTTTGTAACGCCTCGAAATATAGGTCATATCTCGACTAGCTGAGTTGATCGAGACATGTGTGTCCGTCCGTGTAAACACGATACAAGCCACAGTTATGGACCAATTTTCACGAAATTTTGTATGTAGTATGGGTAAATATTTAAGTGTAACTCACACATCCGAGTACATACGACAATAAAATTGGTATCAATTTAAAGGCCAGCCACTCCTCTTGCATATACTATAAACTTTTCGGGTCTATGTCCTTCAGGGGTATACACGGTAAAAAGACAAATTTTGTTATTTTTCACAAAATTCAGGGTCCATTTGACCCGCTAAATATTGATAGGCATGCTAATTCTTTGGGCAGATCCCTTTCTCCATGTACAAATTTGGGCCATAAATGCGGTCTCTTGAGCGACCAGAAACACCGACAAAAATTAAGTTTTTGGTCCATTTCATCCGTTAAAAATTAACCGATCTTTACCAAAAACAATTGGGGCCTTCATTGGGCAGAACCCATCCTACATGCAATTTCGTGAAGATTGGCCCATAACTGTGACCTGTATCGTGTTTACAAATTATAATGGACAGACGGGCCGAAAGACGGACACACATGTCTAGATCCACTCAGCTAGTCGAGATTTGACGATCGATATACTGAATGGTGGGCTGCACAAAGCTATAATACCCTGACAACATAGTTGTGCTGGGTATAATAACAACTTTTAAAATAATCGCAAACGAATTTCCATTTACTTGCCTGTTATTTGTATTCAATGAATTTATCGTATATGCCTGAAAACTTGTAATTATCTCTTAAATATATCTGTACATTTATGCGAAATACTTTTTACAAAACTCTATTTAAGAATCTCTGTTTAGTACTTTTATTGCGCACTTTCATGAAATGTGACCCACATATGAACCAAAACAAATACAACAGCAAAAAGTTGTTCCTCAATTAATGAAAAATCAAGGGACGTGTAATCGTCTAGCCAAATGTTAACACAGACACATTCATAGCTCCAGCATGACAATTGTCGCACACAAAATTCGCCAAATATGCCTTAATTCTGTAACGAAACTCGATGATTTGCCTTTCGTTCCCATCACTGCCATCTATAAGCATATGGCATTAATTTTCAATTTTGTTGTTATGCCGTCATTATATTTTCATTTCACATTTGCCAACATTAACATTGACTGACATGCTGTTGCTACGTGACTGCAAATGTGAATCCCGTTGGCGAGACAGATTTCGAGTGATGTTTTGGATATTCCTTAAGGATTTGTTTTTGAGATACGTTTATCTAATTCAATGTTAAATAGATGCAATTAATTTCATTATACCATTAATCACAGTACCACAGTACAGGGTATTATGTATTCGTGCATATGTTTGTAACAGGCAAAAGGAAACGAGATAGACACATGGTTCGTTTTGGGAATATCCATAGAATCACTTTCTGAGTCGTCCGTCTGTCCGTCCGTCCGTCCGTCTCTTGATGTTAAATTGTAAACCAAGTACAGATCGTATTTATAATCCGATTTTAATGAAATTCGGCACAAGTCTCTTATTTGGCCCAGAGACGAATTGAAATTGGAGAAAATCGGTTCAGATTTAGATATAGCTTCCATATATATTTTCGCCCGATTTTAGGTAAATTGTGTACCAAAGTCCCTGAAAGTCATTCAATTTGCACGAATTTTGGCACAGCGTACTGAATTAAGTCTAGAATGATGTGTGCAAAGTTCCGTGAAAATGGGCTCAGATTTGAGATAGCTCCCATATATAGTTTCGCCCGATTTCAGGTAAATGGTGCACCAAAATCCGTGGAAATCATTCCATTTGCACAAATTTTGGCATAGCGTACTAAATTAAGTCTAGAATGACGTGAGCTAAGTTTCGTGAAAATCGGTTTAGATTTAGATATAGCTCCCATTTATAGTTTCGCCCGATTTTAGGTAAATGGTGCACCAAAGTCCCTGAAAATTATTAGATTTGCACGAAGTTGGGCATAGCGTACTGAATTATGTGCAGAATGACTTGTGCTAAGTTTCGTGAAATCGGTTTAGATTTAGATATAGCCCATATATATAGTTTCGCCGGATTTTAGGTAAATCGTGCACCAAATCATTCGATTTGCACGAATTTTTTCATAGTGTACTAAATTAAGTCTAGAATGACGTGTGCTAAGTCGGTTCAGATTTTGATATAGCTCCCGTATATATTTTCATCCGATTTTAAGTAAATGGTGCATTTACGATCCATAGCTAGGCCGATTGATACAACGTACTCAAATTAATATAAATTAATAGCTGGCAAGTTTCCTTGAAATCGGTTCAGATATAGATATAGCATAGCTTCATAGCATAGCTTGTACGCCAAATAATCAATAGGTATCTGATTGAGATTAAATTTTAAACAGTGCATAGGTTGCAGAATGACATTTGTAGGGATTAATGTTAGTCGGTTTAGATATAGATAAAGATCACATATTTAAGTTCGTTCAATTGCATGCCAATGTTCCTTCAAAAAGACGACGTCGTTTAGGATAAATATGTAGAATATTCCCAAAGTGGTGAAGGGTGTCATATAGTCGGCCCTGCCCGACTTTACTACTTTCCTTACTGGTTTTTTTGTTGAACAAGTTACGATTCATTCGGAGTATTTTATTTTTTATATACTCGTATATACGAATTACTCACAAACTAAATAGACAGATGGCGAAACATTATAGGCAGATTAGTGTAAAGAAGATATTTTTTGACATAATAATAAAAAATCAATAAATCGCCATTGCAAACTTAAATTTATAATGAAAATTATTTTTAATTGAAACTACAATTGCAATGTTTCTCATATAAAGTATAACGTGCTAAATTGAGTCTAGAATGACGTGTATTGACTTTTCATGTAAATTGTGCAACAAATAATCACCATTTGTCTGCTTGGAGTGAAATTTTGTACTGCAGCATTCCAAATGACTCGGATCATGTTTGCTTCAAATCGATTCAGATTTACATATAGCTCCCATACATCATTTTGCTTGATTTCATATAAATCCAGAATAACACGTATATGGGTTCGTTTTTATTGGTTCATATAATGTGTTAAAATCGGTACGGAATTAAATGCACGCCTGCTATACATCAAAGATGTCATGTCTTCCTAAGTTTGGACTTTTAGTTACAGGGTAAATTAATATTTGCTTTAATTTAATATAAATTAATATAATATAATTTCCTGTATTAATATTACACTAATTACCGATGTATAAAATTTAAATGCTCAATAATACCTTTGTGTCAAATTGACACAGTTCTTATTATTGTCTGTATGCCAACAATAGAAATATAATTCAGTAAAATATTTATTTTGTAAGTTCCGTTGACTCTTTGGAAATAGACGGCATCCATTTCATTCCTTGCAGTTTCTCATTTTAATGAGATTTCACCTACAGGTTAAAAAATTCGGGGTCATAACTTGGCTGTTTTGTTTTTATTCCAATTAAAATGATATTTAATGGAATTAGAGTGTCATCAAAACATCTTGAGATGTTTGCAAATGACCATCACTTGAAGACAGTTTAAAAGTGTCCAACGAGAATAAATTATTGCCAACTATTATGTTAATACAGATGGAAAAAGACTTTAAATTTGGTAACATCTATTTTTTAAGCATTCCTCAACAAGGATGGGAAACATAATATGATGAAAATAATTTACGAGATTTTAACTTTACCAACTCCATTAGTTTCGGGTGTTCTTGGTATGAAGAGGAAACAATGGTTTTCTCCTTTAAACTGGCATTTTGTGACATGACATGAATAACGTAAATGGCAGAATATTCATACAAATATTTCATGTGTTAAAGAAAACAAAATGTTCAAAAAAGCAATGCATATAAATTCATTGAATTTTATAAGACTATATATCATCCAAAATAAAAAGAAGACAAAGTCGTCTGTACAAATACAATTTTTTTTTATACCCTCCACCGGTCCACGGTCCACGTTTAGGCATAGCTCCCATATAAGGGTACCCCCCAATTTTCGGTATTTTGAGGTTCTTGAGCGTGTTCTTCAACCGAATTCGAAATTTGGTACTTTGAGTTCTTATTGGGTAGTAAATCTCCCCACTATAAATTATAAATATAGGTCCACTTTTTCTGGTAGCCCCCATATAAATTGGGAGGTACCCAATTTCCAGTTTTTGGGGGGTTTTGACCGGATTTTTTTTTACCAAATTGGCTGTAATTTAGTACTTTGAGTTCTTATTGGGTATCGAATATATTTATAAATATAGTTCCTTTTTTTCGGGTAGTCTTCATATAACGGTACCCCCAATTTTCGGTATTTTGGGGTTCTTGAGCCCGTTTTCAACCGAATTCGCTGAAATTTGGTACTTTGAGTTTTTATTGCGTAGCAAATGTCTCCACTAAAAATTATAAATATAGGTCCATTTTTTCGGGTAGCCCCCATATAAGGGGGGCAAGCCCCCCGGGCCGCCCCCCTTCCTACGTCCCTGGTAGGGGGTGATATTCGGTAGACGAAATTTTCAGTTTATATCCCACATACAGTATTTTTCGGTTAATTGCACATCAAAATTTGCACGATTGTTTGGTCAATTAACCGAGGAACCAATTATCCGATACCTGTTTAATTGAACTGTTTGTTCAATTACGGAAATCGCGCATAATTCGGAGAAATAAATCCCTAATGTTATTGTCAAATACAAATTAAACACTTACTGATAGGAGTTATATCTAAATATGAACCGATTTCAACGAAACTTGCCAGAGATTGATTTATATTAACTTAAGTACATGATACAAAATTGTGTGCCAATTGGACAAACTTTGGGTCTTTTGCACAAAACTTACATAGAAACGGATGAAAATGTATGTATATGAGAGCCATATTTAGTACTGAACCGATTTTTACGAAACTTAGCACACTTCATTCTAGAATCAATTCAGTACGCTATGCCTAATTCTGTGCAAATCGAAAAATATATAGGGGTTGTGGTGCATCATTTACATAAAATCGGACGAAAATATATATGGGAGATATATCTAGACTTGAACCATTTTTTCTCAATTTCAATAAGGTTCGTCCTTGGGCCAAATAAAATTTGTGTACCAAATTTCATCTCAATCGGATTTAAGATGTGTATAAATATGCCAGAATATAATAATGCAATTAATCGGTAAAAAATAAAGGGAAATTAATTTTTGATGACATGAATTTTGAACCAATTAAACGGGAAAATCAATTAACAGTGTTTAATTATCCGTAATTTCGTATGCAATATTTTTTTGCCCCATCATGGTCCAATTAAGCGGGGAAACCTATTAACCGTAGGGTCAATTAACCGAAAAATACTGTAGTATGGAATTCTAAAACGATTTAGTCGATTTAGCCATATTATGAATAACAAGTTTTAATTTCATACAGTATAAATGTAACATCCCCGCACAGTATAAATATAACATCCCCGCCCCCGTGAATTGACCACGGAAATTCACTAATCTTGTAAGATATCCAATTTAGCCAGCTTCGAAATGGGTCTTCTTAATACTCCTGTTAAAAATATACAGACAGCCGCAGCTCATCTGTATAATAAATTAAGACACGACACGGTGCTCCCGACCGTTCAGTTTGAGTGGTTGTAAGGCACTAATTTTATTTTAAAATATTTATCCTTAGGTTCTACTTAAACAACTCTTTCTTAGCCTAATCTCAAACACAAAATACTTATCAGTAAACTATTTGTTCTAATAATAGAATTTGATCTGTGGAGAGTTTTCCCATCGTGTGCGTCATAAAATCTCACCACCAGCAACAACAGTCTTATCAACGTCGCATGTGGGATTTTAGACTCTTATCTTAAAACACTCCAACGATCAAATCTTCTGTACTACAAAATTCTGTTCAAAGTAATTTGAACATGCTGACGGTTGGCAAAACGAGCTGACAAATTAAATTTCTGTTCAAAGCATTTTGAACATGCTGACCACTCACAAAGGGATGAAAAATACAACATTTATTTTATTTAAATAGATTGATCCCTTGTGGTGTTTTCTTAAATCTACTCATACATTCTTCTACAAATCTAAAGCAATGTGAGCAGAATTATTCTATCATAATACATATTACTTATCAACAATAATGAACTATTATATACTATAATCAAGGAAATAATCTAATATTGGAAAACAAATAATATCAGCTTCTATGTAACAGCACCCACGATTTGTCGCAGCCAATTTTGTACAGAACCTCGATCAGAATTTCCTCCACCTTCGTCTACTGCTTTCATCATCCAGGCAACACCATTTCTCTGTGACGATATTTTCTTCAATTCTCCATTGACCAGATGTTTCTTCCCGCGACAATGCACACGTTCTTCGGGCTTGAGGCTTTCTTCTTCGTTTTCCATTTTGACTACAGCCTTTTCTGTTTTTGTGTATGATTTCTTCTGGGCCAACATCTTTCTAAACCTGGAGAAGTGATTAAATTTAACACAATTCAAATTACCTTCGGGGATTAGTGAACTGCAGTCCTTTTCCACCTCAAACATCACTTCTTCCTTGGCTTTTACATTCATGTAGACAACATCACTATTTCCTTCTACATTGCTTTCTTCAGGAATTTCTTCGTCTATGGAGTAAACATCACAATACTCCTCCTCATTCTGTAAATCGACTTCTTGTTCCTGTTTTTCAAGATCGGTGCCATCATCTTCATTTTTCATAAGCGGGTCAAACTGCAGGATTTCTTCTTGTCTTTGCTTTTCATAATCATCTGTTTCTGTTTTATGTTTATTCTCCAGTGGACTGTCTCCATCACTGCCTTTTGTAACTAAATACCCTCCATAGTGAGGGCTTGCCGGGGGCACCAAAATATCATTGGAGGGTTCCATCTTATTACACAGCTCCTCCTTTACATCAAAGTATATGTTCTCCATACGATTTAATTTGAAGAATATATCTTCAGAAAACTCCACATTTGAATTTTTGGGAATCAACTTTCTGGTTTCCATATATGAAGCCTTCAAATATCCCATTTCGGATAGGGCTTTCTCTTTGGACATTGTATGCAATTCCATTTTCACTTCATCGCATCGCTCAATTACATAATCAGCTTCATTATATATTTCCTCTAATGCGAAACCATAAATCTTCATGTTCTTGGCGTAGATATGACAATAGAACTCCGGATAATTCCGCTTGATTCCACCTACTTTCTTTACCATGCTTTCACAAATTTGGGTCACCTGCTCCAGATCAGCATTTACTCCTTCATCATTGATTTCAAATGCAAGTTGCTTCAGTTCAGCCAACTTGTTTTTAATAATCTTTACCCATTCCTTTAGTAGACCTTCTGGCCGGAAGGGTATTCTTTCCGTTAAATATGCACATATGGCGTTTAACTCCTGCGCCTCTCGATTAAACCGCCTGTACATTTTCGTTCTCTCCTTCTCATCAAGTCTTTTTTCCCAAGACTCTATGGAAAAGTCTAACTCCATCTCCATTTTATTTTATAAAAAACTGTTCACCTCGTAGAACAGAAAATTTAGCAATTCTTGAGCTTCTTACTCAAAATTGCTTTTATATATTTTTTTCCACTTTTGCTGGTTCTACTGAGTCTCTTACCACGGGTGGGGGAAAACTCAGTTTTTCGAAGGACCAAAAAATGTAGAAAAATTATACAGACAGCCGCAGCTCGCCTGTATAATAAATTAAGACACGACACGGTGCTCCCGACCGTACTATGTGAGTGGTTGTAAGGCACTAATTTTATTTTAAAATATTTATCCTTAGGTTCTACTTAAACAACTCTTTCTTAGCCTAATCTCAAACACAAAATACTTATCAGTAAACTATTTGTTCTAATAATAGAATTTGATCTGTGGAGAGTTTTCCCATCGTGTGTGTCATAAAATCTCACCACCAGCAACAACAGTCTTATCAACGTCGCATGTGGGATTTTAGACTCTTATCTTAAAACACTCCAACGATCAAATCTTCTGTACTACAAAATTCTGTTCAAAGTATTTTGAACAGGGGGCTACCCGAAAAAATTAGCCTACATCTATAATTTACGGTGGAGAGATTTGCTACCTAATAAGAACTCGACGTACTAAATTACAGTCAATTCGGTCGAAAAATACGATCAGAACCCCCAAAATACCAAAAATTTGGGGGTACCGTTATATGGGGACTACCAGAAAAACTGGACCCATATTTATAATTTTTAGTGGAGTAATTTGGTATCCAATAGGAACCCAATGTACAAAATCTCAGAGAATTCAGTTATAAAACGAGGTCAAGAACCCCAAAATACCGAAAATTGGGGGTACCCTTATATGGGGACTATCCGAAAAAATGAACCTATATTTATAATTTTTAGTAGGGAGATTTGCTACCCAATAAGAACTCAAAATACAAAATTTCAGCGAATTCGGACAGACGGACATGCATAAATCGACTCAGAAAGTGATTCTATGCATATTGTCAAAAGGAACCATTGTAAAGTTAACTAATTATTATCTCGATTATTTTTGCCTGTTACAAACATATGCACAAAGACATAATACCCTGTACCACAGTGTGGTGAAGGGTATAAACAGCCAATGAAAGGAAATAAGTCGAATGTGACCGACTATAGAACTTTGGGGATAGTGATTATAGGCACTATGCTGCTGGAAATATCAAAAATTGACAGAACCTAATTTTCGGGGACATAAACCTACATCGAAATCAGTAAGGAAAGTAGAAAAGTCGGACAGAGCATTTCGTGTATGTATCCTCACCACATTGGATACATACAAGAGATGCTACTAAGATTTTTTTATCGTAATAGACGTACTATTTTTATGGACCACATCGTACGAATTTACATAAAATCGGAGGAAAATATGTATGGGACATATATTTGACTTTTGACATTCCTACAAATCTAGGCAGTTTGGTGCAACATTTTCATGAAATCTGACGGAAATATATATGGGCGCTATATCTAAATTTGAACCGATTTTAGGAAAACATAGCAATGGTCAATATACACTTAACTTAATACGTTGGTCAAAATTGTGTTTCAATTCAAAAAAATTTGGCAGTTTGGTACACCATATATGGAAGTTGTATCCATATCTGAACCGATTTCAACAAAACTTCGCACACGTCAATATGTACATACTTCAAAATTTGTTCTCAATCAATTCAAAATTTTGTCTCAAACGGGCATACGAGAGAACGGTTGTTCCATTTTCCAGGTCGGTCGGTCTTGTGCGCATCTCATCCAAAATGTTGTCTCAATCGGGCATATGTCAAAATGGTTGTTCCATAAGCCAAGCTCTAAAAAGATTTCCAGGCGAGTCTCATCGCATCTCATCCAATTTGAAAGACCATTTTCCGAGATGTCTTCTACTTAATATTTCCATCAAATTCGTGGACTTCCCCTTCAACGTGAATCATCACTTGGCTCGCTTTTATATGCGTTTTGAGCTGGGGCATCTTCATCCATTCTCAAATAGGTCACACGACAAACTGTCACCTTGTCTGAATCCTCGTTCGGTATTGAAGGGCTCCGAGAGATCCTTTCCGACTTTAACTGCTGACACTGTACCAGTTAAAGTTATCCTGCACAGCCGTATTAATTTTGCGGGAATGCCAAATGCTGACATGAATTTGAACACCTCTGTCGAATCTAGCTTTTTAGTCGACGAATAGGTGGAATGTGTCGATGTGTTTTTTGTGTTTTTTCCAGGATCTGCCGCACGGATAGGGCGGTTGAATCTAGCTTTTTAGTCGACGAATAGGTAGAATGTGTCGATGTATTTTTTGTGTTTTTTCCAGGATCTGCCGCACGGATAGGGCTATCGAATCTAGCTTTTTAGTCGACGAATAGGTGGAATGTGTGTTTTTCCAGGATCTGCCTCAGAGTGAAAATCTGGTCGATGGTTGTTTGGTTTACCATTTATATAAAATCGGAAGAAACTATATATGGTAGCAATATCTAAATCTGAACCGATTTTAACGAAATTTAGCATACATCAAACAGTATTTAACTGTACAATTTTGTCACAATCCGACACATTTTGAGAGTTCGGTGCACCATTTAAATCAAACCGGACGGAAATATATATATATTGGAGCTATTCGCCCTTGAACTATAATCGGATCATAAATACGACCTGTACATTGTTTAAAATTTAACTTATGTATACGGACGGACACACATGTATAAGTCGACTCAGTGTGATTCCATGTCTATCCTCAGAAGGAACCATACGTCTATCTCGTTTAGAGGATGATTGGAAAATTTTACGTTTAAAAAATCCACGCTTAGAGGATGATTGGAAAATTTTACTTTTAAAAAATCCACGCTTAGAGGATGATTGGAAAATTTTACTTTTAAAAAATCCACGCTTAGAGGATGATTGGAAAATTTTACTTTTTAAAAATCCACGCTTAGAGGATGATTGGAAAATTTTACTTTTAAAA
>NW_026881457.1:0-34471 GCF_032173495.1 Musca vetustissima | reverse complement strand
GATATAGCCCCATATAAAGGCTCAATTCCGTTATATGTATTTTTCAACCGAAGTTATTATATGTTAAGAAGACGAAGCGACTTAAATTAGACTTAACGGGACCTTGGTGGGTAGTCAACTTTTTCATATAACCTTTTTAGTCCATACAAAGACCCTAGACCATTTCAGTATGTATAAGATCTTAAACCAATTTTCCTTATTGTCTATCCATTTTTCAGTCCATACAATGGTCACACACCATTTCGGTATATTCAATATCCTAGCCCAATTTTCCAACCCAATTGTCCGTAATTTGGTGTTTCGTTTCTTCTGCTAAAAACTTACCATTTAAAAGTTCGGATCGATTTTGGATATTTTATAATAACAATTTATGATGGAGGGTATAAATGTTCAATCTGACCGAATTTAACGATTTTTTTCTTCTCCTTATTCTATTTTGTATCCTATGAATGCACATTTGAACTGAAGAAAGTATTTATAAACAAACAAAAGTCCAATGAAGTACGAATTCAATGGTCAGGGAGACATTATAGACAAGCTGAAAGGTAGGGGTTCCATATATGCGAGTTTAAGACAGGGAGAATTTTTAGGCCAACTAAAAATCCTGAATATCATCGTAGACGAAGTTAGTAAATGCCTTATACAGACAAGTTTTAGGCAAGGTACGAGTTGAAGACAGGGAGTCATACAAGGCCACATAAGAATCCACAATGTTCCTATAGACTACCTGAAGGTCAGGTGGTCTTTATAGATCAGTATCTACAGATGAGCTGTAGAGAAATTCTATAAATGAGATGTATGTATTTTATAGACGAGTCACAGGCGGTCTTTATAGCCGAGCTGAAGGGAGTCACTATACATGGCCTAAAGGTAGTATTCATAGACGAGCTGAGGGGAGTCTCTATAGGCGAGCTCATGGGAATCTCTCTTGATTCGCTAAACGGAGTTTCTATAGAAGATCTGAAGGGAGTCTTTATAGACGAGCTGAAGGTTTCTCTATAGACAAGCTGAAAGGGAGTCTCTTTCGACGAACTGAAGGAGTCTGTATAGACGAGCTGATGGGAGTCTCTATAGACGAGCTGAAGGGAGTCTCTATAAACGAGCTGAAGGGAGTCTCTATGGACGAACTGAAGGGAGTCTCTCATAGGCAGACTGAAGGAGGGAGTCTCTATAGACGAGCTGAAGGGAGTCTCTATAGACGAGCTGAAGGGAGTCTCTATAGACGAGCTGAAGGGAGTCTCTATAGACGAGCTGAAGGGAGTCTCTATAGACGAGCTGAAGGGAGTCTCTATAGACGAGCTGAAGGGAGTCTCTCTAGACGAGCTGAAGGGAGTCTCTATAGACGAGCTGAAGGGAGTCTCTATAGACGAGCTGAAGGGAGTCTCTATAGACGAGCTGAAGGGAGTCTCTATAGACGAGCTGAAGGGAGTCTTTATAGACGAGCTGAAGGGAGTCTTTATAGACGAGCTGAAGGGAGTCTTTATAGACGAGCTGAAGGGAGTCTTTATAGACGAGCTGAAGGGAGTCTTTATAGACGAGCTGAAGGGAGTCTTTATAGACGAGCTGAAGGGAGTCTTTATAGACGAGCCGAAGGGAGTCTTTATAGACGAGCTGAAGGGAGTCTTTATAGACGAGCTGAAGGGAGTATCTATATACGAGCAGAGGAGAGGCTCTGAGGCACAAGACGTCTTTGTAGACAAATTATGATGGAGGGTATAAATGTTCAATCTGGCCGAATTTAACGATTTTTTTTCTTGTCCTTATTCCATTTTGTATCCTATGAATGAACATTTGAACTGATGAAAGTATTTATAAACAAACGAAAGCCCAATGATGTACGAATTCAATAATCGGGGAGACTTTATAGACAAGCTGCAAGCTTTTAGGCCAACTAAAAATCCTGAATATCATCGTAGACGAAGTTAGTAAATGCCTCATACAGACGAGCTGAAGGCAAGGTAGTCTTTATATACGAGTTGAAGACAGGGAGTCATATCAGGCCACCTAAGAATCCACAATATTCCTATAGACCAGCTGAAGGTCAGGTGGTATTTATACATCAACTCAGGTAGTGAGATGGATGAATTTTATAGACGAGTCACAGACAGTCTTTATAGACGAGCTGAAAGGAGTCACTATAGATGGGCTAAAGGTAGTATTCATAGACGAGCTGAAGGGAGTCTCTATTGATTCGCTAAAGGGATTTTCTATAGAAGATCTACACAAGATCTTATAGACGAGCTGAAGGGAGTCTCTATAGACGAGCTGACGGGAGTCTCTATAGACGAGCTGAAGGGAGTCTCTATAGACGAGCTGAAGGGAGTCTCTATAGACGAGCTGAAGGGAGTCTCTATAGACGAGCTGAAGGGAGTCTCTATAGACGAGCTGAAGGGAGTCTCTATAGACGAGCTGAAGGGAGTCTCTATAGACGAGCTGAAGGGAGTCTCTATAGACGAGCTGAAGGGAGTCTCTATAGACGAGCTGAAGGGAGTCTCTATAGACGAGCTGAAGGGAGTCTCTATAGACGAGCTGAAGGAAGTCTCTATAGACGAGCTGAAGGGAGTCTCTATAGACGAGCTGAAGGGAGTCTCTATAGACGAGCAGAAGGGAGTCTCTATAGACGAGCTGAAGGGAGTCTCTATAGACGAGCTGAAGGGAGTCTCTATAGACGAGCTGAAGGGAGTCTCTATAGACGAGCTGAAGGGAGTCTCTATAGACGAGCTGAAGGGAGTCTCTATAGACGAGCTGAAGGGAGTCTCTATAGACGAGCTGAAGGGAGTCTCTATAGACGAGCTGAAGGAAGTCTCTATAGACGAGCTGAAGGGAGTCTCTATAGACGAGCAGAAGGGAGTCTCTATAGACGAGCTGAAGGGAGTCTCTATAGACGAGCTGAAGGGAGTCTCTATAGACGAGCTGAAGGGAGTCTCTATAGACGAGCAGAAGGGAGTCTCTATAGACGAGCTGATGATGGGAGTCTCTATAGACGAGCTGAAGGGAGTCTCTATAGACGAGCTGAAGGGAGTCTCTATAGACGAGCTGAAGGGAGTCTCTATAGACGAGCTGAAGGGAGTCTCTATAGACGAGCTGAAGGGAGTCTCTATAGACGAGCTGAAGGGAGTCTCTATAGACGAGCTGAAGGGAGTCTCTATAGACGAGCTGAAGGGAGTCTCTATAGACGAGCTGAAGGGAGTCTCTATGGTCGAACTGAAGGGAGACGAGCTGAAGAGAGTCTTTATAGACGATCTGAAGGGTTCTCTATAGACAAGCTGAAAGGGAATCTCTTTCGACGAACTGAGGGAGTCTGTATAGACGAGCTGAAGGGAGTATCTATATACGAGCAGAGGAGAGGCTCTGAGGCACAAGACGTCTTTGTAGACGAGCTGAAGGGTGTCTCTACACAAGATCTAAAGTAATATCTAAAGACGAGCTGAAAATCTTATTCGTAGAAAAATATCCATGCTTTTTGAAGTCACTGATAGCTCCTACAAAACTAAAAAAAAACTTCAAAATTAAAAAAAATATATTCTTTAAAAAATCCACTTTTAACAGACATTAAAACTAGCATCCTTTTCTTTAAAAATCAAGACTTCTGACAGCCCAGAAAAATATTTAAAAAAGGCCAAACTTCAGGCAGCCCATGAAAACTTTAAAAACATGCGACGCAGTACGGAACGGAGCAGTATAGTCGGACGGGGCCATATGGTACACAGAATTATATTCCGAGGCTGGGCAATATTTTGTCATATTTGCAATCTGTTAACCGATTAGATGTTAACAGTTCCAGTGTCTTACCCTGGCATCTTTTCCGAATCCTGTATTCCCGGAGTAAAAATATAATCCTTAAGATTCAAATGTTGTTATTTTACACACTAATGGTTTGGTTCATTTGACCCGTTAAATGTTGACTAGGACAAATTTTATCAAGTCTGCCATTCGTATTAGTTGGTCAGATCAAGTTGGGGAAAAATAAATCCATTAGGCCGATCGTCGAAAATGTCGATAAAATTGGAGAAATTATTGAAGTTGACCAGCATGTTAGCAGTCGTAATATCGCCTAGGAGCTACAAATCGACCATAAAACGGTTTTAAACGAATTACACAAAACTGGGTTCAAAAAGAAGCTCGATGTTTGGATGGATCGAATTTCCATCCGCGAATCCTTCGTCAAAGGGAATGAGATAGACCCATTTCTTAAACTGATGGTGACTGGAGATGAGAAATGCATAACATACGATAACCCTGTGCGAAAACGATCGTGGTCAAAGAGCGGTAAAGAACCTCAAACGGTGGCCAAACCAGGACAAAGACCAGAAAGGGGCTTATTTATTAGGAGTTGCTTCCATATGACCAAACGTTGTTAACCACTACAACGCTAGGCCACACACATCTACAGTGACTTGCCAAAGTCCTATAGTTCATATAAAAATAATGGATTTATTTTTCCCAACCTAATATAACATACACTTATCGGATCTATGTCCTTCAGAAGTAAATATATACGCCATAGAATGCAAATTTGTCAATTTTTCCGATATATGAGATGTATACTAAAAGGTGGGACTAGGGCCAATATTTCGTAGCGTAACAAACTCTTGGGACCACTCAAAGCTATAATACATGGTTGTGTGGGATATACAAATCAGTTAGTTTGAAGCCGATCTAGTTGCAATTGCTCCATTCTAAAAATTTGAAGCTCAGCTAATAGCATTCGCACGGCTGGTTACCACATTTTACCCATTTAAATATTTTACTTAACGTAGACCACTATAAATCTAATACATAGTAAAGGGAAGATCGGCAAATATTAATATTTCTATAGAATGGAAATATAGGTTTACGCCTAATAGTATCTCCCGCACAAAGGTGTCTCTCTTATTTTTTCTCCTGCTATTCCTCTTGGAAGTATAGGCTTTTTACATACCATAGCCATCTTACTCAATTAGTTCTTTGTGTAAGTTTCATATTTGTTAATTGTCGTAAGTGAAAGAGCTGTCATCTGCCGTTGTATAAATACAGCGCTGCCTTGAATTTTGTTGCTAATTGTCTCTGGGTGGCGCTCATGCCTATTTTGTGTTATACTCATGGGACGATGTTGATGCCGAGGTTGGTTATTACAATGTCAGCAAGCTTCGAATGCATTTTATTTGGATGGAATGTAGCCTGTTTTACAAATATTCCAAATCCTCTTGATTTGAACCTGGCAATATGGCGGACTGTCCATATTAAGATTGGAAAACTAGTCGAGGAAGTTTAACACAGTAAAAATTAAGCGAGACCTCTTCATGTATTTCAAAAAAAAAAAAAAAAAAAAAATAATCTGAAGGTAGCTTTATTAAGAATGAAGTATTTTTACAACCAGGAATCTGAAATTTTAAATTACAGTCACTTCCGTGGAAAATGCGGTTAAAACGATCAAAATACGGTAAGTGGGGTGGAGTATGAAAAAACATGAAGCTACATCGAAAATCTTCGGTACAGATTTTTTTCATGCATTTAATGCTTCAATTTTCAAAATACCGAAAATAAGGCAGACTTTTATATGAGGACTCTATCAAAACATGGATCTGTATCGAAATAGTTATGGAAAGTTGGTTCTCACCCTCCAAGAAAATGGAGTGCCAAATTACAGCTGCACCCTTGGTGAAATTTTCCTAAAATCATAAAAAATCTTTTACGTGGATTTTTTACCACTACGAAACATTTTCCTTCCAAATTACAAATTCGGTGGGAAAATTCAGCTTATAATTTTAAAAATATGGAATATAGGCCGGACCTTTTTATGGGGGCTATGTCAAACCATTCATTTATATCGAAATAGCTTTACAAACATGGTTAAATCACTCCAATACCCTGGAATGCCAAAATAAAAGCCACTTCGGTTGGAAAATGAGGCAAAACCTCAAAAAAGAGTTTGGCCCGGCAAAACATAACTCCTTTTTCACTTATTGCTATATGTTGTTTGTTTTAATATTCCTCTATAAATTCTTTATAACTGAAGACTTTCATTAATGCCAATATCTCCAAAGTGATGTAGGATGTTATTATTTTTAATTTATTTTTACAAACATTAATCCTACTTAGATAAAAATCTTTCATAATTTCCGACTGATTGTTTAATCTGCAACATGAATTCAAAATTAAAATTTATATTCTTAATGCATCCACTCTTTCTCACCCACTCATAACTTCCGAACGCATAATTATTTTCGCAAAAGATTGTAGACTAATTAAAATTTTATTTCATTTACTTGAAACAATTTCCATAACAGATCAGAAAAGATGTGATAAGGGGAAAAACTCATTATTATCCACCTACACGACACCGTTACAATGCCTACAGCCACAGAAATACCATGACGCTGAGGAAATTTAAACAAATAAACTGGGGAATAAATAAAATGGAAATCCTTTGAAAAACATAAATGAACAAAAATGTTATTTGCTGTTTCTTTTTTTTGGGAATAAAAGGTGGCAAGTGAAGGAATTATAAATATGAAATGTTTCTCAGGGATTATTAAAATTATGAAGTAATATTTGTATTCAAAGGGCAAATAATTATAACAAAATGGTTTTGAAAAACTGATCCCATTCCACATAGAGTTTGCCTTCTGTAATTCATATATCGTTAAATACAACATATCAAACTTCCATTTTTTTTTAATTTGCCATTAAATAAAAAAGGCTAAGAAAATTCTCATTACTTCATGTTTAGTGGAAACTTCCCAATTTTCAGCATTTTTTTCTTCGCCTTAATGGAAAACCATTAACATTTTACGATCCATTTACTTTGAAAGCTACAAACAATAGAATTTTTATTACTTTTTAATAGATTGTAATTTTATTGCTATTTTTGTTATGGATATAATCAACAGTTATGCATTAAAATTATAGTCTAGTTTATTGTTTTATGACCATCAGACAATTGTAACAGGTCACAAATGAAAGATTTTGAATTAAATATTATTTCTAAAAATTTACTGCATTGTTCTTATAAGTTAATAAGAAATATGTCAAAATCTAACAATAAATTAATACGAAGGAATAAAATCGTCGTTAAGTTTTTATAATCTCTACCCTGAGGTGGAAATTCAAAATAACTAAAAGCGAGAAAACGATATACCAGGAGAGTTAGGGGGAAACGAAAAACCGAAATACACTGCTGAGAAGAATCTGGTTATCAAACAAGGACGCAGAATGTCAATTGGACCGATAATTTTTGCTAGGTTGATTTGCCTTCCAAAACCTCAAATAAAACCAGTCGGAAATCCACACAATGATGAAATTTTAGGGGTACCATGGGGGTATGGGACTATATAATTATACTCTTCACCACACTGTGGTGCAGGGTCCACCAAAGACCCAAAATTGGGCCGATTGCCGCAAAATTTTAAACAACGTCCTGAAGTTAGTGTAATCTAACGTGTTGAATTTTGTTGAAATCGGTTCAGATTTGGATATAGCTTATATATATATATATATATATACCAAGTGGTAAAGGGTATCATATAGTCGGCCCCGTCAGACTTTACATCTTTCCTGGTGTTTGGTGTTTTTTCGTAAAAATAACCAGTAAGGAAATTAGTAAAGTCGGACTGGGCCGACTATATGATACCCTTCACCACTTTGGGGACATTCTACATATGTCGTCTTTTCGAAGGATCATCATTATATGTGGAAGCTATGATATATCCAAATCTGAACCAATTTCAAGGAAACTTGCCGAGATTAATTTATACTAATTTCAGTACGTTTTGCCAATCGGCCTAGCTTTAGTATATAGCTTTAGCTTATATAGGAACTATATGTAAATCTGTATCAATTTCAAGAACGCTTGGCACACGAAAGGTTATAATATCTTCAGTACATTGCACAAAATTTTGTGAGGGTCGGCCAATCTTTGGGCCTTTAGTGCACAATTTACATTAAATCGGACGAAAATATATATTGGAGCTATATCTAAATCTGAACCGATTTTCACGTAACTTAGTACACATCATTCTGGACCCAATTCAGTACCCTATGCCAAATTTCGTGCAAATCGAAAGATATATAGGGACTTTTGTACACAATTTACCTTAAATCGGACGAAGATATATATGGGAGCTATATCTAAATCTGAACCGATTTTCACGAAACTTGGCATACATCATCCTAGACCTTATTCATTACGCTGTGCCAAATTTCGTGCAAATCGAAAGAAATATAGGGGCTTTGGTGCACAATTTACCTTAAATCGGACGAAGATATATAGCATTTCCAGATTAAATGAAACCTTTTACAAATTAAATGAACCCTTTTCCAAATTAAATGAAACCTTTTCCAAATTAAATGAAACCTTTTCCAATTGAAATGAAACCTTTTACAAATGGAATGGAAATTATTTCAAATAGAATGAAACTTTTTCCAAATTAAATGAAACCTTTATTCTTATCTAAGGAAATATAATATTTGCAGTAATGTTAAACCAATATTTGAAAATTAAATCAAAGAATATTAACAAATATAGTTGTATGGCTATGTAATTAACATAAATATTCTTTAATTCGGTGTGATTTTATTTTATATCTTTACTAAATAAAACTAAATAAATAGTAATACAAACTGGGGTATTTCTTGACATTTTAATAAATAAATATTTTAGAACAAGAATTGAATACCCAGTCCTAAATGCGAAATACATATTTGACTTAATAAATTGTTGATTATAAGGCAACTGCTTATCTTAATGTAGGGGTTCCCGACTTTCAGCTTGTGGGATTTTCAAAACCATGTCCATAACGTAGTTAGAACAATCTTGCCGAGTAAGCTTTTGAGTACTTCGCTCGATTACATTAACAATGTTATGTTCCATTGAAACGTCACACAGCTCAGCTCTTGCACACAATTTTATTTTTGAAAATGCATTTTCGATTGGATTTACCATTGGAAAATAAGGCGGTAAGAATTTAAGGTTTCATTTTTTGGATTCGATCAAATCTTTTATGTCATATCGCTTGTGTATTTCCATCATCAAGAACCAATTTTCCAACTCTGGATTGACTTTCTCTAAAAGACTTTCTATAAATAATATAAATCTGTCTGCATTGACACTGGAATTAGAAATGATTGTGTGATGTAAAACTCCCGCGTTGTTTATTGCTGCAATTATAGTGACATTACGACCTCTGACCGTAGGCAAACACAATGTGTGCTCTTGTTCCTTGTCTTGAACGGGCTCGGGTTATTCGTAGGTGAAGATTAAATCCACACTCATCGATGAATATTAATTTTTCTCATTGTTGGGGTATCCATTTTGTAAAGTCTTGAGCATATTTTTGTCTCAAGCCTAATGTTCTGGAGTCATTCATTCGTTCTATTTCAATAGAGGCCATCTTCAACGTAATTTTTAATTTCCGTAATCCATTTTCTATGCAGCTTGTGGAAATATTTATATCATTTTCTCTCAACAGTTTAGTTTTTATGGCTTTGAGGGTAATTCCAGGTTGACATTCTATATAGAACTCGATCAGACTTAAAACTTGTGGTGTCAACAACTTAGTTCTATTTCCTCCACGCTTATTTTCCTTCAATGTTCCAAAATTTTGGATAAGAATAAAGGTTTCATTTAATTTGGAAAAAGTTTCATTCTATTTGTAAAAGGTTTCATTCCATTTGTAAAAAGTTTCACTCTATTTGTAAATGGTTTCATTTTAATTGGAAAAGGTTTCATTTAATTTGGAAAAGGGTTCATTTAATTTGGAAACGGGTTCATTTAATTTGTAAAAGGTTTCATTTAATCTGCTATATATGGGAGCTATATCTAAATCTGAACCGATTTTTATGAAATTTTACACACATCATTCTAGACCTAAGCGGTAGTACAAAATGAAAAAATTCGCTGCTGCAAACAAAAATTTACTGTGAAAAAAAAATAATTTGGGGGGGGTTTCCTTTTGCCTGTTACAAACATATGCAGAAAGACATAATACCCTGTACCACAGTGTGGTGAAGGGTATAAAAATGAGAAACCCAAAATTATATAAAAGCCCCCCTTTTTGAAATCCTCAAAATACCGAAACAGTTATATAGAAGTTATACCAAAAAACGGATTCATATTAAAATTGTTTTGGTTGGTATTTCGAAGGCGTTAACGAATTTATCATATATTCTTCGTTTTGGATTTTTTTGCCCTACACAACTAAGGATACGTAGAAAACTTTTTAATTTTAGTCCTGACCAAAAAGTAGATTTTTAGACTTTTCGATTTTTGCCTTTGACTAACTTTTGGATTTAGTCGTATCTGTTCAAAATCAATTTCGGCTGACTAATGCAACATCTACAAAAAAATTATATGAATATATAAAAATAAAATAAAATTCTGGATTGTGTATTTTTTTGGCAACTAAGGGCTTTTTTCATAAATACTTGGATTATCAAGTATTTATGAAAAAAGGTTTCATCAAAGATAGAAAGTAAATTTTTAATACAAAAAGTCGACTAATCGATTAGTCGAATGTCGATTTACTTATCCTTATACACAACTATGTTGTCAGGGTATTGTAGATTTGTACAGCCCCAAGAGTTTGTTATGCCGCGAAATATTGGTCCTGGCCCCACCTTTTAGTATATCGATCGTCATATCTCGACTAGCTGAGTCGATCTAGACACGTGTGTCTCTCTGGCATTCCGTCTGTCCATTATAAATTGTAAACACGATACGGGCCACAGTTATGGATGGATTATGGCCAAAGAAGACCCCTATAATTTGTGGTAATCATGAAATGGATAAAACGGTCGCGCTAGAGGCTACGATTATGACCCGAGCATCACACAATTTTACACAACGAAGGGAATCTGGCCAAAGAATAATGATGACTGCTTTGATGCAGATCGGTCAGCGGGACCAATGGACCCAGACTTTTTTGTGAAAAATTACAAAATTGGTGAATTGAAGGACATAGACCAAAGAAGTTGATAGTATATCCAAGAGGAATGGTTGTCTTCAAATTGATACCAAGTATATTGTTGTATGTACTCGGATGTGGAAGTAATACGTAAATATTTACAGGTAGATGTAATGCTATTGTTTAGTATGACTATTACCACATTAGAAAGCGGAAATGTCGCGCTGATCGCTTTGACATTTTACATGAAGTTCCGGTTATAATCAAGGACTGCGCCTATAATTTTCGATGATGTTGAAATTATATTTCGGGGGTGCAATGAACTGAAAACTGTATTTTTGTGTGATTTTCTAGGCGCTCTAAAGCGATATATTATATACAGAACATCACATATTTTACATGGTATTTTACAACTTTACAGCTGTTCTAAGTCCCCTTGAACAGCTGTAAAGAAAGATTTGGAAAATATTCCAGGGTAAGAAAGTGGCCATATAATCGGTCAAAAGGGTGCAAATAACACGACTAGTGCCCATACTAAAATTGTACCACAGAAAGTTAGATTTTATGGTAGATGTATAGAGTATCATATGGTCGTCCGTCTATACTAGTCCGCATTTTCCAACCGAATGAGCTGTAAATTTACATTAAGGCACTATGGGTCAGAGATCCCATTTCTAGACCATAATTAGAGCATGGGATTAATGAAAAAATAAATATCACATATAGGGTTTTCGAGGACGCTGATTACGATTCTGCAACTAAAAAGTAAAAAATCAATGGGGTGGTTCAAAAATGATGGTCACATTTTTTTATACCCTCCACCATAGTATGGAGGGTATATTAGTTTTGTTTTTCCGTTTGTAACACATCGAAATAATCATTTCCGACCCTATAAAGTATATATATTCTTGATCAGCGTAAAATTCTATGACGATATAGCCATGTCCGTCTGTCTGTCTGTCTGTCTGTTGTAATCACTCTAGCGTCTAAACGAATGGAGATAGATCGCCAAAATTTTGCATAAACTCGTCTTTTGTCTGCAGGCAGGTCAAGTTCGAAGATGGGCTATATCGGTCCACGTTTAGCCATAGCTCCCATATAAGGGTACCCCCCAATTTTCGGTATTTTGAGGTTCTTGAGCGTGTTTTTCAAACGAATTCGCTGAAATTTGCTACATTAAGTTCTTATTGGGTACTAAATCTCCCCACTAAAAATTATAAATATAGGTCAATTTTTTCGGATAGCCCCCATATTAGGATACCCCCCATTTTCGGTATTTTGGGGTTCTTGAGCGCGTTTTTTAACCGAGTACGCTGAAATTTGGTACATTGGGTTCCTATTGGGTACTAAATGTCTCCACAAAAAATTATAGATATAGGTCCACTTTTTCGGTTAGCCCCCATATAGCGGTACCTCCTAATTTTCAGTATTTTGGGGATTTTGATCGTATTCTTCCGCCGAATTAGCTGTAATTTAGTAGTTTGAGTTCTTAATAGGTACCAAATCTCTCCACAAAAAAATATAAATATAGGTCCATGTTTTCGGATAGCCCCCATATAAGGGTACCCCCAATTTTCGGTATTTTGGGGTTCTTGAGCGGGTATTTAAACCGAATTTGCTGCAATTCGGTATTTTGTAGTCGTATATGGTAACAAATCGCCCTACCAAAAATTATTAATATTCGCCCCATTTTTGGGGTAGTCCCTATATAACCCCCTTTTTTATATTAAAATAGTTATCTGATTTGTGCCGCGTTTCGAGTTTGGTTCCAAGACCCTGTAGTAATCATTCACCTGCGGAGGATAGCGATAGCGGAGGATCTGCATTTAGACCTAGCTCCTGGACCGATATTCCCCATCTTCGAATTTGAACTAAGCTTGGAAGAAATAATAAGATGGCCAAAGTTTGGTCCAAAGAAACATGTAGTGAAGGGTATCATATAGTCGGCCCCGTCCGACTTTACTACTTTCCTTACTGGATTATATTAAAATAGATAACTGATTTGTTCCGGTTTTTGGGTTTACCTCCATATACCCTAATTCCACCATAGTAGGGGGAATTTGCTTTACTCGCAATTTTCCGTTTATACCCTACATAGTATGGAATTGTAAGGTGATTTAGTCGATTCATGCATCTGTTGTAATCATTCGTCCTTTGTTCGAGAATGACTATATCAGCCCGCTTTTGGGCATAGTCCCTATGTAAAACCAATCGGCTTAAATTTGGGTCTTTGGTGCACTATTTACCTAAAATTGGAAGAAACTATACTTTTCGTACCGTTAAAGTTCATATTTCCAAAACCCACGCCTACACACCAACAACAACCTACACTCATAATTTCAACCTCCTAGCTTCACTCACTCACTTATCACTAAGCTCATTTATATATTAAAATTTTATACGGTATTCTCGATTTAATTTATTACGATGTGGGAAAAATGCATTTCACTCCAGTAATTTTCGCTGAGAATCACATCGAACCGTTCCGATTAGCAGTTGCACCATACATATGAGTAGTGTGTAATTAAATATGGCCGTAAATTTGGATTAGGTCTTAATTCGGATTAGGCCTTAATCGGAAGTCAGTGACCCTTAATCCGGGGTCACTGACCTTTAATCCGGATTAAGGCTTAAGCCAGGGTCAATGAACCTTAATCCGGATTAAGCCTTAATACGGGGTCAATGACCCTTAATCCGGGATAAATGATTCTTAATCCGGGATAAATGACTCTTAAGCCGGATTAAACCTTAATCAGGTGTCAATGGACATTAATCCGGGGCCAATAACCCTTAATCCGGATTAAGCCTTAATCCGGGACAAATGACCCTTAATTCGCGATAAATAACTCTTAATCTGGATTAAACATTAATCCGGTGTCAATGGACATTAATCCGAGCCAATGACCCTTAATCCGGATTAAGCCTTAATCAGGGTTCAATGACCCTTAAGCCTTAATCCAAGGTCAATGACCCTTAATCCGGAATAAATGACTCTTCATCCGGGATAAATGACTCTTAATCCGGATTAAACCTTAATCCGGGGTTACTGACCCTTAATCCATATTAGGCCTTAATCAGGGTTCAATGACCCTTAATCCGGATTCGGGGTCAATGACCCTTAATCCGGGATAAATGACTCTTAATCCGGGATAAATGACTCTTAATCCGGATTAAACCTTAATCCGGGGTTACTGACCCTTAATCCATATTAAGCCTTAATCAGGGTTCAATGAACATTAATCCGGATTAAGCCTTAATCCGGGATAAATTATCCATTAAATTATCCATTAAAAATTTCTGAAATTTGTATTATGGTTTACATAATCCGTTTTTAAAAATGTCGGTATATGTTTACATTTTGGTGAGTTCCCTATATTTTCATTTCTAGTACCTGTCAGTATATCTATGGTGGAGGGTATCCAAAGTTCGGCCCGGCCGAACTTAACGCTTTTTCACTTGTTTAAAAGTTGAATTAATCAAATTCTTTTTGAACATGGTTTGTGAAGCTATGATCACTGATGGCAAGTGTGAAATTAGATTTTTAAAATAAAACAAAAAACAAAAAAAAAAAAATGAATCCAAAATGTCTGATCAAACAAATGAAAAAATTAAATATTTCATTTCTTAGCATATTTAACATCAAAATAGCATGAAATCGTTGGTTTATGTATTGTGGATTTGTTTGAAGAAAGGGCTCAAAGTACCAAATAATGGGGTGTCCGTTTATATGAGGCCTACACAGAAACATAAGTCAATATTGATAATTTTGGGTGCCCAATGAAAATCCCAAATACTAAATTGTAGGTAATTTGAATGAAAAACACGCACAAAATCCACCAAACAAAGTTCGAGGGTATCGTTATATGGAGGCTACCCTAAAAATTGGGCCAACATTGATAATTTTTGGTAAACATATGTGTTGCACAATGCGAACCCAAAATACTAAATTACAGCCAATTTGGTTGAAGGCGAGACTAAAAACTTCCATTTTTATCATCAGCATGTTATGTTAGTTAAAGTCGCTTTTAATTTTTGTGTTCAATTTTTACATTCAATTTTGATTGACTAATTTTTTTATTATCTATACTAATAAAAGAGTAAAGTGATTGACTGACTGACTGATTTAACGATTCATCAACGCCCAGACGAAACGGCTGAAGCTAGAATCTTGCAATTTTGGGTGAAGGTCACTCTTGGCCCAAATGTGACAGATAAGGCTGGGTTTTTGGAAATTCGTACTAGAAGGGTACGAAAAGTACTAAAAAGTACTAAATATGATATCATTTGTATTTGGCGAAACAGTAGAGCTAGAACTCTGAAATTTGGATTGAGGGTCACTGATGGAGTGTAGGATAGCTGTACCAAAGGGTTTTTGGAAATTCGAACTACAACTATCCGAAATGTACGAAAATGTACTAAATTTGGTACAATTCTGTAGCATGAGAACGGATAGAGCTAAAAACTTGAAATTTGGAATGCGAATTAGGGTTGGGAAGTAGGGTCGATATAAGGAGATGGTTTTGAAATCGTTTACTCATGTGTACGAAAAGTACTATATGGTACTATATTTGGTACAAATTTGATTTGGAGGTACAAATGGAGCTAGAATCCTGAAAATTGAAAGTAACATTACCGTCGGAGTATAGGATTGTGATATGTACGTAGTTTTGGAAAAAGTACGAAAAGAAGTGTACGAAAAGTACTAAATCGTACTATAATTGGTACAATTTGGATTTGGGTGAACCGATAGAGCTGAAACAATGAAATTTGGAGTTAGGATCATTTTAGTGGTGTAGGATTGGGGTCAGGACTCAGTTTAATACATTATTACTTATGTGTACTAAATGGTACTAAATTTGGTGCAATTTGAATTTTAGGTGAACCAATTGAGCTAGAATCATAAAATTTGGAGACAGGGTCATTGTTGAGGTGTAAGATTGAGATATGTAGGGAGTTCTAAAATTTTGTACTTATGTGTACTAAATTTTGTACAATTTAATTTGTGGGTGAACCGATGGAATTGGAATCCTGAAACTTGGATTTAGGATCACTGTGGGGGTGTTGGTTTGAGTTAAGTAGGAAGTTTTTGAAATTCGTACTAAATGGTACTAAATTTGGTACAATTTGAATTGTGGGTGAACCGATAGAGTTGGAATCCTGAAATTTAGATTTTAGAGCACTGTGGGAGTGTTGGTTTCGGTTAAGTTGGAAGTTTTTGAAATTCGTACTAAATGGTACTAAATTTGGTACAATTTGAATTTTAGGTGAACCAATTGAGCTAGAATCATGAAATTTGGAGTCAGGATCATTGTTGAGGTTTAAGATTGAGATATGTAGGGAGCTTTAAAAATTCGTACTAATGTGTACTAAATTTGGTACAATTTAAATAGTGGGTGAACCGATAGAGTTGGAATCCTGAAACTTGGATTTAGGATCAGTGTGGGGGGTAGGATTGGGGTATGCAAGAAGTTTGGGAATTAGTACTACTGTGTACTAAATTTGGTACAATTTGAATTGTGAGTGAACTGATAGAGTTTGAATCCTAAAACATGGATTTAGCATCACTGTGGGGGAGTAGGACCGGGGTATGTAGGAAGTGTTGAAATTTTGTATTACTTTGTACTAAATTTTGTACAGTTTGAATTGTGGGCGAACCGATAGAATTGGTATCTTGAAACTTGGATTTAGGATCATTGTGGGGGTGAAGGATTGGGATATGTAGGAAGTTTTAAAAATTCGTACAAATGTGTACTAAATTTTGTACAATTTAAATTTTTGGTGCACCAATACAGCTGGAATCCTGAAATTTGGAGTTAGGGTTACAGTTTCAAAATAGTACCAAATGTGGATTTGAGTAAACCGATAGAGCTAGAATCTTGAAATTTGAAGTTAGGATCACTGTCGGGGTGTAGTATTGGGCTATGTAGAAAGTTTTGGACATTCGTAATAATGTTTACTAAATGGTACCAAATGGTGGTTGGGGGGTTCGAATGGGGTATGTAGGAAGTTTTGGAAATGTCTACTAATGTGTACTAAATGGCACTAGATTTGGCACAGTTTGGATTAAAAGTTAACCGATAGAGCTGAAATCTTGAAATTGAGTAATAAGATTTTCATTGGATTGCATGATGTAGGCAGTAATGCAAATTTGTACCTATGTGTATTAAATGGCACTAAATTTGAAACAAATTGGATTTAGGTGAACCGATAGAATCCTGAAATTTGATATTAAGATTGGGGTATGTGGGAAGTGTTGGAAATTCGTATGTTAATGTAGGAAGTTATGACAATTTATATATTTATGTTTACTAACAGGTACTTAATTTGGATTTGGGTGAAGCTATATTTGAAATTTGGAAATTTAACTAAATGACACCATATTTTGTATAGTGCTTGATTTATTTTGCGGTCAGAATTTGTGTGTAGGGTTGAGTACTATAAGAGAACATTGGTACTAAACGGCTTTAAAGGTGTTAATATTGGTTGGTATTGGGTTTTAAATACTTCCCACATTCGCTGACGAAGTAGCGGGTATATGCTAGTCTCCAATAAATCTTAATTTTACAAACGGTCACAAAATCTGACATTTTGACATCGAACTCATATTTTTTGTAAACCATGACCCACAATATTATAAAATTTTTCTGATGTAAAGCTCAAAGTCCCCCAGATTTGAAATACACAAATCCTGAAATTGACCTTTTGCCAAAAACTACGATTCCTGACAGATATTGTAAATCGGTTCAGATTTTGAAACACCAAATAGCGTGGAGTTTTTAAAGAAAAATTTTCTGTAGGATTTTCAAAATAAAATTTTTCATACCAAATCATAAATATTTGTATTCCAAGGTAATTTTTTCTACCAAAATAAAATCAACTACTACACGTATAGAGGAACAATTGTGTGTTTATGTTGACTTGACTTCTTGTTATTTCATACGAACTCATCATTTCCCTCCAGTTAATGGACTTATACCTGTTAATGGACAATATTTTCACTCAAATTGCTCGTAAAGGACTTAGGCATGTATGTGTGTGCGCCTATACAACCATAACAACACTCTTAAAAATCAAATTTGTCCAAATGAGACAATAAACAGAGTTGATAAACAAGGCATAAAACAATAGCCCGTCTTAATATTCCATTTAATCATTAACATGGGAAATGGAAGAAAAACAAAGGGGGGGTAATAACAATCACATTTACTTTCATGCGTATACACACGCAAATGTACACACGTGTACATTTATATGACCTACCAAGGGCCAACTGAGGCGTGGATTTATTAAAGAATATTTTTCAAGGGCCAACTGAGGCGTGGATTTATTAAAGAATATTTTTCAAGGGCCAACTGAGGCGTGGATTTATTAAAGAATATTTTTCAAGGGCCAACTGAGGCGTGGATTTATTAAAGAATATTTTTCAAGGGCCAACTGAGGCGTGGAGTTATTAAAGAATATTTTTCAAGGGCCAACTGAGGCGTGGAGTTATTAAAGAATATTTTTCAAGGGCCAACTGAGGCGTGGAATTATTAAAGAATATTTTTTATAAGACTAAAACATTATTATATTTTTTATAAGACTGGTCTTGGATTTATTAAAGAATATATTTTCTAAGGTCCCAACAGGCGTGGATTTATTAAAGAATATTTTGTCTAAGGACCATCAACCTGTAGGTTTATTAAAGATTTTTTCTAATACCGAAACAGGCTTAACAGGATTTATTAATGAATATTTTTGTTTCAAAGACCATTCTTTCTTATAATATCCTACATTAATTCAACAAAATCCACGTGTTCACAAAATCATTGGCCCATAAACATCAATTTCCTCTTGGTTAGCTATTTAATATCTGAAAGTCATTTGGCAGACCCCCGTCCCCTAAAATATGCAATACGATTTAAGTATATACGCTTTATGACCAATCACATTATCCTGCCTGAGTAGGGGGCTCTATGTGCACATAACAATAGGCATTTAGATTACATAGAGCCGTGTTGTAGAAAAAAAAAACACAATTTCCGCTCTTCATTCTTATGACTTTCCGGGGTATTGTATAATTTATGAATGAGAGAGGGAAAAGGTTCCGCGTGGTTTTTCATTTTTTACACGCTGTCAATACTTTCACTTTCTTCATTGTAATGGTCTCCTTCAAAAATGGTGTCCTGCTGTGAAGCAATTGTGGCCACTTTTGTTGTTACATTTTTATGCTAATATCTTAATGGAGGCATGGCTTTATATATATATATACAGTGGTGGTCACAGAATTAAAACATTTACTGTGGTAAACATTTTTTGATCAGCCCTCGATTCGTTTGAAGTATTTTTGAAAATTTTTTAATTCAGAACACTTCGATATACTGCCCTTAAGAGATTTAGTGTGAAAATAGAAAATTATTGCATGCAATTTTTCCATAAATAACGGTTTTTATGAAAATACATCGACTTTGAAGTGGCCATATAATTAAAACATTGTGTGGGATTTTTTACTTTACTGCATTTTTTGAAAATATTTTTAGAAAAGCTCTTTAATTTAGTTAAATTATGTAAACTAAGCACCGATAAAATCATTTACAGATAGAAATTTTTGAAAAAATCTGTAAAATTAATCAAAATGGCCAAAATTTTGTACAGTACACCTAACATTCAGAAAATCACCCTTATTATAGAAAATAAAGGCCCGAATGCACCAGAAATCGCTAGAATTAGTAGAAAACAATAAATAACTCTCACAATAAATAAATATTTCAAATAAAAACTCAAAAATGGGAATTAACCTAAAGGAACGATTCAATTTCAATAGCCTTTACTGAAGAAGGCCGGAATATTTTTGCAGTATGTGAGAAAAAATCGATTGATATTGGTATTTATTATATCAAATCGACTGTTTGAGTAGTACAGAGTGTATTTTATCAAAAAATATATCTGTAAGAACAGAACGAACAGAGATCAACGCCTAGGTTGACGAGTAAAAGTTTATGTCATGAGTTGACCATGTTTGATGGTCAACTCATGACACTTAAAACCTATTGAACATTACAATATTTTTCCAAAATAATATTTTTTGAATCGAATAACTTCCACTTAATTTATTTTAGTATCAAGAAAGTAAAAATTTTACAGTTTGACAAATATTTGAAGTCTTGTTTTGAACATCAAAAATGCTGCTGTGTGCCAGAAACTTTTACTCGTCAACCTAGGCGTTTATCTCTGTTCGTTCTGTTTTTACAGCCATATTTTTTGATAAAATATAATCTGTACTACTCGAACAGTTGATTTGATATAATAAATACCAATATCAATCGATTTTTTCTCACCTACTGCATAAATATTCCTTACATCTTAAGTAAAGGCTATTGAAATTGAATAGTTCCTTTAGGTTAATTCCCATTTTTTGAGTTTTTATTTCAAATATTTATTTATTGTGAGAATTATTTATTGTTTTCTACTAATTATAGCGATTTCTGGTGCATTCGGGCCTTTATTTTCTATAATAAGGGTGATTATCTGAATGTAAGGTGTATTGTACAAATTTTTGGCAATTTTGATATATTTTACAGATTTTTACAAAAAATTTTATCTGTAAATGATTTTATCGGTGCTTAGTTTACATAATTTAACTAAATTAAAAAGCTTTTCTAAAAATATTTTCAAAAAATGCAGTAAAGTAAAAAATCCCACACAATGTTTTAATTATATGGCCACTTCAAAGTCGATGTATTTTCATAAAAACCGTTATTTATGGAAAAATTGCATGCAATAATTTTCTATTTTCACACTAAATCTCTTAAGTGCAGTATATCGAAGTGTTCTGAATTAAAAAATTTTCAAAAATACTTCAAACGAATCGAGGGCTGATCAAAAAATGTTTACCACAGTAAATGTTTTAATTCTGTGACCACCACTGTATATATATATATAACAATGTAATATTGTAAAATCTTGTTGAGTGTGTCGAAGATATTATTATAGCTCCGTATGCCAAAAAAAAAAAAAATAAACTTTGTAAAATTTATTCTTTTGTTTGCTATAAAATAATAGCTAATTGTAAAAAAAGTAATAAAAAAATATTTCAAAAAGAATTTATGAAACTTTTTCTTCAACTTTGGTTTTGGCGTTGAAATTAAATTTATGATTTGCTTTTCTTTGCATACTTTTGGGCGTTGATGGACATTAAATTTCTTTCGTTGATTTAAAGCTTTATAAAACGTGTTATAAATAATGTAAATGAAGTATAGAATACAAATTAGATACAAGTGTAAAATATAGTGAGAGACAGACCCTATACAAGTCGTCATGGCTTGGATGTTACGAATTTTTAGTCCTATTTTAACAATAATAATTCTGCACTTTGGAACCTGAAAATACTGCTAAAATTACTACAATTTTTCATTTGTATTTCATTACTCAAACATTTAAATAACCGATCTTAAAAATTCTCCTCAATTTTTAAAGCCTACATTTAGGCAATTCATTTAATGTCCACTTTAAATATGTTGCTGCTCACTTTTTGGTGCCACAACTAATTCTCATTTTGTTATTGCCTGATAAAATTTTAACATTTTGACTTTTGTCTCAATTTTTTTCGGTTCTTCATATCTATTACATGCCACCAACGTCCACCATTGCTATCTAATTCAGGCATCTAACAATTTATTTGGTTGGTTATTTCAATGTTGGTCCCCAACCATTCCCCAGGGCACAGATTTAATTAAAAATTCAATGTACCATTGGCTTCAAAACGAATTGTTGGTTTCATTTTTCTCTGACTGTAATGTAAATAAGCTCGCTCGTTAAAAATGCGAGTCAATAAAGGAAAAGGCAAATACGCACACACACACACACACACAATACAAACGGCAGAGGAAATTTCATTAAACAGCAGCCACAACAACAGGCAGCAACGGGAGCAGCAGCAACTACAACATCGTTGTAATCATTAAATCGATGAGCAATGTAATAAAGAATTTTCAGTACTGAATTCAGAAATCACAGCAATGAATTGAATTAATGTTTCAATTTAAAAGAGGCGAAAGGCGGAATTTTATTTTATAATTAAAAATTAATGAAATAATTAAAATAAAGTGAAATAAATTGTAATGAAAATGGAAATATTCTTTAATAATTCCAGCAGCCTGTTAGGATCTAAGAAAAATATTCTTTAATAATTCCACGCCTGTTAGGACCTTTGAAAAATATTCTTTAATAAATCCACGCCTCAGTTGGCCCTTGAAAAATATTCTTTAATAAATCCACGGCTGTTAGGACCTTCGAAAAAATATTCTTTAATAAATCAACGGCTATTTTGGTCCTAGAAAAAATATTCTTTAATAAATCCACAGCCGTTAGGACCTTCGAAAAAATATTCTTTAATAAATTCACGCCTATTAGGACCTTAGAAAAAATACTCTTTAATAAATCCACGCCTTATTGTCCTTCGAAAAAATATTCTTTAATAAACCCACGGCTGTTTTGGTCCTAGAAAATATATTCTTTAATAAATCCACAGCTGCCTTAGACCTTAGAAAAAATATTCTTTAAAAAATCATTGACATTTGGTCCTGTCTCAGAGTTAGTGCTATTTCACATTTAATATGACGATTGTCTATCCCACACACTCTATATCCTATTTTCCTAAAATAAAATTGAGTTGCTTTACATTACTCCCAGGAATAAACAATTTCATATTTTCCAATTAGAAATTGCCTACTTTTGGGCTTGGTAGCAAGCAAACCAAAAATGGTGCAGGGTTTTATGTGTGTTTTGGAAAATGTCAAACTTTTAATTAAATTCTAGGCTTAATTTGTAACAATGTTGATGCTAGAGTTCCGTTGTGTTGTGGTGTTGTTATTGTCCTGTTATAAACATCTGTTTAATTTAACTTTTCTATAAACACCTCCCACTTCTCACATGCCAATGACACGAGCACACACACACTCACACACAAATAAATATAATTAAAATGCTTAATAGGAAAATTTATTAAATTATAAAATTTAATATTATTCGAGGCTTTCTAATAAATAAATATTACCTCTTGGAATTGGGTTTTAATTGTGCATAATTGGCTTTTTAATTTGGGCTTCATTTTTTTCTCAAAAATACCCTTAAGAACTATATTTTTTTGTTCTGAGAATATTTTAATAGGTAATAAAATTTAGAGAAGAATTTAAGATTTTTTTTTTGGAAAATAGATTGGGTCAAATTTGAAGAAGTGTTAGGCAGAGTATGAAGAATATTAAATTTGAATTTAAAATTTCCTTGGAAAATATTTTCTTTACAAATATCTTCTTTAATAAATCCACGCCTGGCTGGTCCTTGGAAAATATTTTCTTTAATAAATACACGCCTGGCTGGTCCTTGGAAAATATTTTCTTTAATAAATCCACGCCTGGCTGGTCCTTGGAAAATATTTTCTTTAATAAATCCACGGCTTGCTGGCAGTTCGTTGGAAAATATTTTCTTTAATAAATCCACGGCTGGCTGGCAGGTCCTTGGAAAATATTTTCTTTAACAAATTCACGCCTGGCAGGTCCTTGGAAAATATTTTCCTTAATTAATCCACGGAAGGATGGTCCTTGAAAAATATTTTCTTTAATAAATCCACGCCTGGCTGGTCCTTGAAAAATATTTTCTTTAATAAATCCACGCCTGGCTGGTCCTTGGAAAATATTTTCTTTAATAAATTCATGCCTGGCTGGTCCTTGGAAAATATTTTCTTTAATAAATCCACGCCTGGCTGGTGCTTAGAAAATATTTTCTTTAATAAATCCACGCCTGGCTGGTCCTTGGAAAATATTTTCTTTAATACATTCTCTTAGACATTCACACTCTCCATCCTTAAATATTCAACACATATTAAATAGATGTTCTCCCTCTTTCTCTCCCTCTCCTTTCAGGTCTGTGCCATACAACATGTGGATGTGTGTATGTTCAATAATGGCAAATTTAAAAATGTGGTTGCCGATTCCGACACACAATCACCACCGCCCATAGATCGCACCGTACCACCGGGAGGTACCCTCAACACCACTGTCACCCTAAAACCTCAAAGAGGACCTACCAAAAATTGGATCGCCTTAGAGGACACATTACAAAGAAGCACTGAACCTGATGAAATTACCGGCGCCATAGCTGCCTCTGCTGTGCGCACACCACACTTCCTAATGCAAGCAAATCATTCACCAAACTTTTGTTCCAGTCCGGCAGTGTTTGTGCCACCACTGCCAACAGCAGCCGGCAGTGGTTCCAACCCCGCCACAAATGATGAACGTAATGTTTTCGCCATTTATGTTTCCTATTATGTTAAGGTCAAACTGACCCTTTCCGGTATGGGTGGTGAGTTGTCGCTGAAGTTACCATTTGTCCTGGTACACATTGATGAGGAACAGCGCCATCTAAGTGAAATGCAAATGGAAAAGTTGGCCTTAGATGATGTACCGGCTGGTAAGAAAAATGGCAATAAAACCAAACCACCAGCATCGCCGAACAAAATTGAGACCAGCCAAGAATTTGCTGTCAGCCATAGCCTAGATCGCATAGAGTCCGTAGATGATGAAAATATCCACATAAAAGTATCCCATGTCAATAGCACCGGCAGTAATGCCAGTGGTTTAATGACCTGCCCGGAAGATGAACAACCCTCTACCAGTTCATCGGCCACAAATCGTAGACGTCAATTGATACGCAGCGAAACAATAGCCAAGGACTTGGATGAAGACCCCTTAACGACGGCGGCGGAACTTGCGGGTGGAGAACATGTGGTGCATGTTGCCCAAGTCCATAGTGCCAATAATGTGCCAAAATTTGAAGAAACTTCCACAGAAAAAGATCACATACAAATGGAACATAAGAGTGTCTCTCCACAGGTCTCACACGAATTGACCGTAAATCAAATCCACGAGCTGCACTCGGCGAGAGAACACAAAAGTGGCGGTGAGGAGACAACCGCTTCCAATGGAGTGTGATTTCGATTATTACGTCAAATATTTCAAAAAAAGAAAAATGGTTAAGGTGACTCTAAACACAATTAAATTTTAATAAAAAAGGAACATATGGGGTTCTCCATAGAAAGAAGAAAATGGACTTCTAAAAGGAAGCACATAATCACAATTAATTTAAAAAAGAGAAATAATATATTCGGTTTCCTATAAAAGAAATTGGGATTCCGAATAGGAGATACGAATGAAATTTCAAATAGGAAATTCTGATTTTGAGGAATCCCATTGTTGTCATGTTGATGCTAATCATTTTAAGCAGTATTATCTCTGAGTAAGATATACTTATGTTCCCGATATGGAATCTTCAACCAGTATTTCTACATCAATACAAGAACATCATGGTTTCAATGTACCACAAAAATAAACATATCCAAAAAATTAATCTGAGCAACTGCGAATTTATTATAAGATGATAAAACACTCATACATACAAATAACTCATACATACAAACAACCATAAAAGCTACGCACACAACGGAAACAGTTTAGAAAAAAATTGCAATATCCCAGTAGGTAATGTTGATAGAAAGTCTGTAATGACTTCCAACTACATACAGGTCACATTAATTGTCCAATTGAGGCCGAAGGGCGAACCCAATTGTCTACCAATTTAATGGTGTACAAAGTGTACCGAATTGAGTCTAGATGAACATAAGATAAGTTTGATTTTTATAGGTTAAATTTTATATGTAGGTCCTACATATAATTTTGTCCGATTTCATGTAAATGGTGTGCCAAGCGAGAACTTCTCTGGTAGGTAAATCTTCATATTTTTATTAAAATTTCGGTATTTTGGGAACTATGGACACGTTGTTCAACAATGTCCTTAAAAAATTATAAGTATTGGTTTTAGTTACGCTCTAGGTCCCACATAATGGTATATTGACCGGACAAAACTTGTTAAAGCCTCCACCATGAAGCGAACATCCAAATTATATAAAATCGATCGGGACACTTATAAGGGAAGCTATGTAATGTTATATTGCTGTCAGAAGAAAATGACTGCAGACACTCAAGTTGAAACATTAAGCTATGACCTTGAACATTCGGAATGTCCGATTTGGGCCAAATATGCACCGTTTTGTTGTTGTATGATTTGTTGCCATTTTAAATTTTTTATCATTAAAGAAATTTTGCAACGGAAGAAAAGATGATAATCGCTTGGTGCCAAGTTTGGACTGTTTGGCGGATGCATTAAAACTTCCCAACTAAGCTCCCGAAGTTTCTTGAGAGTCACTGTCGATGTGTGCGGCCTAGCGTTGCCCTGGTGGAACACGACATCTCTCTTGTTGGCCAATTCAGGCCGTATTTATCTACATTTAGAGGATCCCTTATTCAGAGCCACTGTTCTTTGTTCTTCGGAATCTTGTACTGACCACAACCAGTTTCGGGTTTGAGGTATGAGAATAAACGCAAAATGAGCTAGAATCGTTTCAGTATTGTATTAGGGATGTACTTGAATAAAAATTAAAGGAAAATTCGACATCTACATGAGCAGAGCAGTATAATCGGAAGGGGCCACACACCAAGAGAATTTTAAATATTCATAGAAAGGAGTAGCTACCATAAGAGAACCCAAGACAAGTTATCGTATATGTGTGCGGTACTTATGAATGGGCATATTTATGGTCACTAATGAGATTTCTAAAAAACCAACCAACATGTAGCCACGTCAGCAACAAAAAACATAGAATTTCCCCTTCCCCCCTAAGTTGAATGAAAAGCACAAACAACCATAACAGAACCCATAGGAGATCGTGTTTATTGATATACACAACTTCCTTCAAATAGCCCCACAAAAGAAGTCTGGAGGGGTCAAATCTGGTGAACGTAGAGGCCAAGCAAAATCACAATTTCTGGAAATTATTCGAATAGCATATTGTAGGCGTATCTTGGGGGAGGCAGTTGCTGCCCCATTTGAATTTTATACGGAAACATTTTAAGAACCCGCTTGAAAATTCTTTGCAGGGATGTTCTGGAGATTCCCAATTGAGTACAACGACGACGAGTAGAGACATCATGTTGTGGCTGGGTGCTGTTCGAACATTAAAATTACGACGATACTTTAGTTGAGTTGTAATAATTGACCATCCAAAAGAATAAAAAAAATCAATGATTTTGACGGGTTTCTGCATATTATATGTAGCCATGATTTACCTCCAAAAACCAGTAAATAACCAGAAAAAGACAAAAAAAAATATTAAAAACAAAAAATATATAACCATTTTTAATCCTTCAGTCTTTTTTGGGCCACCCTGTATATGTTTACCCCAGAAGGACGTAGAACGGACATGTTATGGCGTACTGCGGGAAAGAATGACCAGTATAAATATGGATTTTTAATCTAGTATAAAATCTTTTGTTGCAAGACGAAATTACCGCACCAGAGAATATAAGTATCACGAAATTTTGATCCGCAAAATGTTAAAGTTCAATGGTAGTTGTGTAATGTATCATATGTTCGGCCCAGTCTGACTCCACTTTTCTGATCACTGGTTTTGTTGAAAGGTTGTGTGCTTCTCGGGGAAATTATAAGGTTTGCGTGTGCTTCTTTAAAACTCAAATGAAATAAATAGGTAGAAGTTCAAAGCTCCTACTAGCGGACATCATTTCTGAGATAAAAAGGTAAACTACAACTGATGATGGACATTTTCTGTGAAGAAGCTGTTTACCCACCAAGGTCCCGGAAAGTCACATTACAGCAAATAAATAGTCACATCGATTTGAAAATACATCTAGAACTGTCAAAATGTCTATAACTAAACTAACATTCCCATAGAAAGATTTTCAACACAGTAAGAACTGAAAATATCAAATTAGAGCCTGCTTAGTTGGTTGGGGGTCCCCTGGAGTACGGACGGAATGACAAATAGACCCCACATTATGGTGGATGGTATAAAAATTAATGATAGACAACACTCTGATTTCTGACTAAATAAACTTCCAGTTGTGGATGTGTGCAATGCTTCAATAACAGTCTTTAAAAAAAAAACACAAAGAACTAAAACTAAATTCAAATGATAAAAGGTATTTTTTGAAAACAGAAAATATATACAATAGTCTTATAGGTATAAGAAACTATGCTGCTTTAAAATAAAATATAATTCAATTCTCGAGAATGTATAAAATATTTTACAAAAAAGGAACATAATTGTATTGGAAAATAAAATAGTTGAATTATCGAAGTATTAAAAACAAAAATATTTTTAAAAATTTAATAAAAAAAAAACTATGATTTATAGAAACAAAAAAAAACAGAACAGAAACCTAACCTAAAATGCTTTATATGTTTTTAAGAAACACACACACAAAAAAACTCAAATCAATGTCAAAAAGTTACTATGAAACTGCTTATCTATATATTAATATAGAAAAAATAAATATTTTTTAAGTAAAAATTAATGCAAGCTTGTTTATTCTGTTTTTGTACAAATGAATGTGATGCACTTTTTGGAAATTGAAAAAAACCTATAATAATAATTCAATACATATATTATAAATAATATACGTATTAAGCCTATATCCCAAGAGCTGGACTCCTGTTGAACTATATGATCTAAATATTTTAATTGCAATAACAGATGCACTTCTTTCAAGTACTTTTTTTTTAATAATACTGTTAAGGCTGGCTTATTGACCCTACTCCAAATATATACTGGAAATTATTAATTTTTAATACTATAAAGCCCGTGGTTATGTTCGGCCGGGACATGGATTATTTCCACTCTTTTGCCATGAGATTGACATCACGTTTCATTGGACGCTTAGAGAAATATTGTAGTTTCGGCACTGTTGCCAAAAACCCCGTTGGACGCCACTGTTTCGAAATAAAATCTCTTGTAAATAAAAATATAGACTAAGAATATAAAAAGCAAAGCTGTGTTTAGACTAAGAAAATAATAAATATACTCAATATCCCTTAAAGAAAAATCTATAAGAAAATAAATATGAATTGTTTAGTATTTCTGTTTCTCTAAAATGCATAACTATTTTTTTTATTTTCCGTTCAAAATACTTATACTAAGTTTGAAAATTGTTAAAGAAATAAAAATATGGAAATCATAAATAATTTATGTGGGTCCTGGAATCGATTAATGATAAAATGATTCGTTTAATTTGGTTAAAATTAAATCGAACTCCCTGATTTTGAATTTTACAAAAACATATTGGAAGTTATATGCATAATTTTTATTATTAAAGTTTTGTGATTGAAACACATAAATCCTTATATATAAATATTTTAGTCCTAATAGCAAGTATATATAATTTCTAAATGTTTATTATCCTTTTTTACGTACTTATTTTATTTCATTTTCCGATTTTTTAATGACTGACAAAACCCCCTGCAAATTTCTACACTAATTGACTATAAATGTTACTAGATAAAATAATATTATAATAAAAAAACACAATGATAATTATAAATTTTAGCCAGTCAGTACAGCATAAATATAAAATAGACAAATATTTGCAAAAAATATTATACAATATTGTCAGAAAAAAGAATTAAATGTATTAATTTACAGATATAAAAACCTAAAAAACAAATATTGTTATTATGACAAAAAAATAAATAAATAAAAGTTGAATACAAAAATAATTATCGTTTTATTTTTAAGGTACGAACTTATAGAATGTGCTTAAACAGTAATGCTTTAGTTGTTCATTAAGTTGGAGAAGTTATCAGTGTCGTCACAACGTATACGCTACAGTGGTCCCCATTGAAACCTCCGGGCCTTGAAACCTCGTACCTACATTAGATGAAGCTACCTGAATTAAATCCTAATGCAGGTACGATTTTATGGCCGAATGTCGACCTATTTTAAATCTAAGAACTAATCGTATTACAAAAGTCATATCGAAAATTTGGAGGCTGGCTTAATCTGTGTATCACCATTCATGGGTGAAATTATGCTGTATAAAATACTTATTTTAATAAGGAAATGTGTGTTTTAACTTTTCAATTGGAAATAAGTGTATAAGGACTGTCACAACGTATACGCCCCCCGAATTCCTATTGTTTCAAAATATAACCAGTAAGGAAAGTAGTAAAGTCGGACGGGGCCGACTATATGATACCCTTCACCACTATGGATATATTAAACAGGACTATTAACATGAAATTGAATGAAATAAAATATGTGATATTTATCTAAATGTGAATCTACCTATATATCCACAAGTTATATAAATCGACTTCAATCAAATATAAATAGGTTATCTGTTGGGCTATGTCTGTACTTCTAGAAAACGCAACTACGTAATTCTATGCTCAATTTTGTACGTTGTGCAAAATTTGATGTCAACCTGACCAGCATGACATCATTCTAGGCTCAATTCAGTACGTTATGCCAAATTTCCTGCAAATCGAAAGATATATAGGGACTTTGGTAAACAATTTACATTAAATCGGACGAAACTATATATGGGAGCTATATCTGAATCTGGGCCGATTTTCTCGAAACTGGGCAGACATCATTCTAGGCTCAATTCAGTACGTTATGCAAAATTTCATGCAAATCGAAAGATATATAAGGACTTTGGTACACCATTTACCTTAAATCGGAGGAAGATATATACGGGAGCTATATCTACACATCATTCTAGACTTAATTCAGTGCGCTATGCCAAATTTCGTGCAAATCGAAAGATATATAGGGACTTTGGTACGCCATTTACCAAAAATCGGCCGAAACTATATATGGGAGCTGTATCTAAATCTGAACCGATTTTCACGAAACTTGGCACACATCTTTCGTGGCTCAATTCAGTACGCTATGCCAAATTTCGTGCAAATCGAAAGATTTTCAGGGTCTAAAGTCCGTAAATCGGGCAAAAATATATATGGGAGCTATATCTAAATCTAAACCGATTTTTTCCAATTTCAATAGGGTTCGTCCTTGGGCCAAACAAATGAGCTGTGCCAAATTTCATCCAAATCGGATCATAAATGCGACCTGTACTTTGTTTACAATTTAACATGGACAGACGGACAGACGGACAGACGGACGGACGGACATGCATAAATCGATTCAGAAAGTGATTCTATGCATATTCTCAAAAGGAACCATGGGTCTATCTCGATTATTTTTGCCTGTTACAAACATATGCACAAAGACATAATACCCTGTACCACAGTGTGGTGAAGGGTATAATTATTTTAAGCCATATTAACCCTTTGAGCCCCGAAGTTTTTTCAGTGAGTACAGAACAATTTTCAGTGCACAAATTTAATGTAACTATCCTAAACAGGATAGGAATAAAATTTGACGTCGCTGCATCCTTGAATTAGGGATATACTGTACGGTTTTTCTGAAAAATAAAAAAAGTCTAAACATTTTGTTGTCTGTGGGCAACATTGGACCATTGAGGATTGACGAAAATTATGCTGCAATAAAAATATGGGTTTTAATTTTTATTGCAATTGTCACAAGTTCACATTAGTTCAATATATCATTTATTGTAAGCCTGCTTAATTATAAGAAACATTAATTAGTATTGGTCAATGTAACACCAAACGCCTCAATCAATGGACAGGCAACATTTTCACAAAATTTTTCAATATTTTTTCATACCTTCCAATGTGATATTGATATTATATTTGGCGATTTAAAGTCAATATTTTCAATCTTCAAGAAGCATTGATAAACTTTCTTAGGAAAAGCTAAAAACATACACACTTGCTGGACTACAGAGACTTTCCACTTGGAGCCTAGTTCGAATTACTGTTGTCATAAAGTATACGTCCGTCTTTGGCACTACAAAATCGATTCTATCATATATCAGAACTAAAATGAAGTCTACGAAATTTTTTGGAGAAGGTGTTAGATTCGATTTCCGTCATGAATTCTCATTAGATTTTTCGGCATATAAGTAAGTCCATAATATTATATTTGACGACAAATAATTTAAATTTATAGGCTGCAAGAAGAAACAGTTTTATTTAAAATTCTTTCATTTAATATATGTATAATCTCTCTGAAATATTTTTCAAATTTTAATATTGTAGACCACAGAATTTTTAAACTAAAACATAAATCTCATACCCTTTGGTCTAGTTTAAGTTGAACAATTTCTATATAGTACCGCAGAGCGTATAATTATTATCCTCGTGCATATGATCACTATTGTAAAAGAAATGGGAAGGTTCTCTATAAAAATACTTTTCAATATATTTTATTTTTATTATTTTGACGAAAATTTCTCAGAAAATCAGCATTAATAAAATGTCCTTAGTTTCCTGCGCACTTGTCACTCTATTCTGGGTATGATCTCTAAAGGCTCTCTGACTTTGATTTACGTTCTATATCCTTCGAAGCTCTTCAAAAATATTTCCAAAAAAAAATATTAAATTCATACAAAAACAGGAAACTATCACAATTAATTCTTTTAATCTTTTTCCGAAACCACCACGCACACCTTATATTCAGAAAATTAATCAAATTGCATTTGGTATGGTACCGTATAGGGTGTATACTTGTTGTCAAAACTTATATGCTTGCCATTAGTGGAATTATATAAGTAAATCTAGCTCTCGTTATATTAAACAATTAAAAAAGGCAGTCGGTGTTGCCGACAGATATATATACCCGCAGCTTATTGTCGGATCTAATGTTGATCAAATCGGTTATTCCATTCGCTTCGCAATTTAAATTTATAAGTTTATAAAATATTGCCCTTTGTGTGGGAGGTACCGGAAGGAGTGGAACACTGGGACCCATCTACGGACTTGAACTAGGCTTGGAAAAGATAATATGTTGTGCGCTCGATATTGGAAATTGTGACCTTTTGTGGGGAAAGTACCAGTCTATTATGGACCAATAGGTCCATAATAGACTGTGCAAAGTTTGGTTAGCATTTAAATTAATTTTTAGCTCCCTTCGAGAGTGCGCACCAGTCGGCCATACGGACGGACGGACATTTGCAATTCGATTATGGGGTCGAATATGGGGTCTAAAACCAATATTTCGACTAGAAACATTTTCACCGTATCAAAGTGTATATATCTCATTGGCCATATGGCTGAGGGTATAAAAATAGCTCTTATAGAATTTCAGATTCAAGTTCCACGGCATATAACGCAGGGAACTAAAGACACTTTTAATAATTAAAGATCACAGGGAGTTTGGAAAATACTGACGAACCAAAGATTAGATATTTGATTGGAAGCTTGTTTTAATTAAAAATTGTCCATTTAGTGCGCCATTGCGTATAACTGTTGTCATAAAGTATACGCCCACCGATATAAAAGCAATCTGAATATTTGATGGCGTATAACATATAATTCAGATATAAAAACTTAACATAATGAAGTAATTGACCCAATGGACGTTTATTCATTATTTTTGCCAGTACTTTTAATATACTATTTTCATGTTCATAAAATATTCAAATGTATTTCTAGTTTTATACAGACTGCATTAAAAACAAGTGGATACTTTTGTTGGCTTTTTGTCTTCATAAGAATGTTTTTTTTTTTCGTCAGCTAAAATGGGCTACTTTGAGTTATACATTAATAATGGTTTTTGGTAATAAAACTAATTAATGTTTGTTTTGATGCATGGTGGTCAATTTAGAAGACTTATCCCTAAGGCAAGACTCTGAAAGTTTTTTAAGAAAAAAACTAAAATTTATTAATATCTCAATTTTGAAATTTTATATTTTTATACCCTACACAAATATATTGTCAGGGGTTTATATTAGTCCTAGACCCACCTTTAACTATACCGATCGTCATATCTCGACTAGCTGAGTCAATCTAGATATGTGTGTCCGTCCGTCTGTCCATTATAATTTGTAAACACGATAGAGGCCGCAGTTAATGACCAATCTTCACGAAATTTTGCATGTAGAATTGGTTCAACCAAATGAGGACCCCTTTTGTTTTTGGTAAAGATCGGTTAATATTTAGGGGATGAAATGGACCAAAAACTTTATTTTTGTCTGATTTTCTGTTCGTTCCACAGACCGCAATTGTGGCCCAAACGAACTTTTTACATGGAGAAGGGGATCGGGCCAAAGAATAAGCATGCCTGTTTTGATAAAGATCGGTGAATTTGGCCAAGAAATTAGAAGGGTTGTTCTGAATATTAGTAATATTGGTTGACCTCTAATCGGTCAAGAGTGTGGAAATATATCGAAATATTGCCCATGCTCAGAATATAGAACGACTGAAAGTTAGATTTTCGTGGAAGTTGTGTAGGGTATCATATGGTCGGCCCCGTCCGACTATACTGCTCCGCTCGCTGGTTTTAACTAAATTCAGTTTTTCTATGGATATACCATTAGCCCATGCTTGTTTAAATCATGTGTATAGATAATATATGGGACTTCCTTGTAGTGAATAGAAAAAAAATTGTATATACCCTTCAACACACTATGGTAGAGGGTATTACGTCTTTGTGCATATGTTTGTAACAGGCAAAAGGAAACGAGAAAGACACATGGTTTCTTTTGATAATATGCATAGAATCACTTTCTGAGTCGATTTACGCATGTCCGTCTGTCCGTCCAAGTATTTTTGTGAACAAAGTAAAGGTCGCATTTATGATCCGATTTGGATGAAATTTGGCATATGTCACTTATTTG
>NW_026881456.1:0-34653 GCF_032173495.1 Musca vetustissima | reverse complement strand
ACGCTATAGACAATTTTTGTAATTTTTCACACAAAAGTCGGGGTCCATTTGACCCGCCAAATATTGACCGATCTTTATCAAAACAGGCATGCTTATTCTTTGGCCCGATCCCCTTCTCCATGTAAAAATTCGCGAAGTTTGGGCCATAATTGCGGCCTCTGGAGCGACCGGAAAATCGGACAATAATTAAGTATTTGGTCCATTTCATCCCCTAAATATTAAAAAATCTTTACCAAAAATAATAGGGATCTTCATTGGGCCGAACCCTTCCTACATGCAAAATTTCGTGAAGATTGGTCCATAACTGTGGCCTGTATCGTGTTTATAAATCGACTCAGCTAGTCGAGATATGACGATTGGTATACTTGAAGGTGGGTCTAGGGCCAATATTTCGTGGCGTTACAAACTCTTGGGGCTGCACAAAGCCATAATACCCTGACAACATAGTTGTGTGGGGTATAAACATTTTTCTAGGACCTTTATCGTCAAATGTGGATTTTCAAGGACTAATATTCGAAGAACTCTGAAACATATAAGCTGAACATTTTAAATAATATTTTTCAAGCACAATTAGAGCTATAAGCGTGAAATTTCAAAGATATTTTCTATGAACCAACAGAGCCATAGGCCTGAATTTTTAAATAATAGGACCATAAACAAAAAATATTTATTATATTTAAATAAAAAATATTTTCTTATAAACCAACATAGCATAAGCGTAGGTTAGTAAGGATTTATTTCACGAAACTAGCATATATATAATTGGGAATTTGTAAAGAATAATTTCTCAAGGAACATCAAAACGCAGTTTATTAAGCAATTTTTTAAGAACCATCGGAGCCATAACTTTGAATTTGTATACCCTCAGCCTTATGGATAATGAGGGCATATACACTTTGATACGGAGAAAATGTGTCTCATAGAAGTATTGGTTTTAGACCCCATGTTTCTTTGGGCCAAATCCGTTTCAGTCAATTTGGAGTCGACTAAGAGATTTCCGCCCGTCCGTCTGGCTGGCTGGAACGCACGATAACTCTCGAAGTGAGTAACCGATTTAATCCGAACTTTGCACATTTTAATATTTCTTCCAAATATAGTTTAAGTTCGAATATGTGGAATATCGGTCCACTCAGTCGAATGGTATGCCCGATTTGAACCAAACCTTGAACAACCTATTACATCACGCCACTGATCCTCATCAGTTCCCTTAGTTTTTTGTTGGGATATTCTCCCCAGAAGCTATTGCTTCTATACAACAAACCTTTCATACCGGAATGTCTCTTGTAACAAAGCGAAGTAGGGGAGACTGGGGCACCTTCGGCACTTTTTTTTAGAGCTCTATATCTCAGTACTTATTCAACATATATAACAACTTTATGGCAGATTGTCCTCGGACACTTAATTATAAAAAAAAGGACCAAAAAGATATAAAAAAGTAGTATTAGTTAAAAAATTTTACAGTTTTGTAAAAAAGTCAAAGTCGCCGAATGTGCCCCAACCCGGGGTAGCTTCGGCCTTTGATGGGCACATTCGGCACCATAGTCATAGTCGGGTAATTGTCATAGCTATCAGTCTGGTTGAAATTCTGATCCTCTAAAGGCTCTATTTGGCTTTAATACGCCACACAATGTTTGAATCATAGGACTTTATTTTCTAGCGGCGGACGTTTACATCTCAAGGTCGCACACACCATCAGAAAAAGGGTTTTTCTATCGCATTTCGACAATACAAGGACGTTTGATCTTATATATGCAACTTCGAGCCATATTAAAGGATTAGTTTTAAAGACAAACTTAAAAACATTTTAAGGAAATAAAATTGCACAATCTGTATATGGCCGAATGTGTCCCACTTTAAAATGCCGAATGTACCCCGAATGTACTTTTTATAGTTTTTTTAATTTTTTCGGCCAGATTTGTAAAAACATTATATTTTTAAATATTTTTATAATAATGCACATCGTAGTTAACCACTTTTTAATAATATTGTCTTAAAAATTTAAAAAAGTTTTATACACGTAATACTTACGAAATGGAATTGAAATATTACAGAAACATCTATAAAAATACAAAAACCTATGTATCTAAATAAGCTTATTAGCTATAAATTCCAAACTTTGTGTCAGTTATTTATTTCGATGTTCGATACCTATAAACTGCATGAAAATTTCACTGGTGCCTCACTTCGAGGTTAACAAGGCATTTATAAACAATAGCATACCTCTCCCACTGTTGTGTGTTGTCACATCGCAACAAATGCACACAACGTCTTTGTTGGTGTTGCTAGCATACAGCAACAAACCAAACAGTTTAACCGGGCCTGCGTCTACAACTTCAGTAGTGTTGGCGGTTTATTTGGGATGTTTTTTTATAAAGAAACAACTATTTATTAGTGGGGAATGTATGTCATTGTTTACCGAGGGGTTAGGCAGGGAAGACTATAGTTTCGGATCACGCCACAGATCCTTATAAGTTTTTTGTTGGGATATTCTCCCCAGAAGGTATTGCTTCTATACAAAAAACCTTTCATACCCAAATGTCTTAAAAACAAAATACAAATGGTATCCCAAATAAACCGCCAACACTACTTAATTTCTTATAGATATTTGAAGAATATTTTTTTTTTTCAAATACCATAATGGAATTTTAAAAATTATTTTCCGTAGAACCATCGATTTGGATTTTTAAAGAATGTTTTCCCAAGAACCATCAGAGCAATTAGTGTGCTTTTAATAAAATATTTTAGATACATAATTCTATAAAAGTGCCCTGACCTACCCAAACCATATAAAAACCATATAACATTTTGACCTTTCTCCTTAAAAACAACAACTTTTGGAAATCAGTTTTGCCAAAATGATTTGAGAAGTTCGTTGTCTTCTTTTTTCTTCTTCTTCTATAAAATATATCTCTTAATTTCATTCCAAATGACATTCCCAATACTGGGAACAATTTAAGCTATGTTTACCCCTAAATTTTTGTACATAAAGAAATTTTCTGAATCGTTAACAAACAGTGTGTTACCCTACCCTGCTGCAATTTGTTTTGCTTTCACTCCATGGTTATCCGTTTACCCATCGATTTGTTCAATTTAAAACAAAAATCGACTTTGTGTGCGTATTGAGAACAAGAACAACAATAAATGAAACGATAACAACAACAACATTTGTCTCAATCAAAACTAAATCGCTTGCAATTAACAGAAGTCACATTTGATAGCGACAGCTAAGAGTTGTGTCTCGCCGCTGATGGATGTTCTCGACCGTGGCCAAAGTATTTTAATTGCTGTTTTCATTCGCAGTGTTGATAAAATGCGTAGGCAGGAGCAGTTACGAGGTGAAAGGGCAGGGGTATGAAATGGTTAAGAACAGTATCAACAGAAACAAAAAAGTGGTTTATGCGACCATTATGAAATCGCCTTTTCCCCCATCATACCTCCATTACCAGTTAAGGCATTTACTTTATCGTCAATGACAAATCTCAACATAAAACATTATAAATGTTTTGGACGATTTTCAAAAAAAAAAAAAAAAACTACGGCAAGAAACAATAAAAACGAAAGGGAAGAGGAAAATCTGAACAACCGGTCATTCATACAGAATAAGATATGGGTTGATCCGTCATGGAGGGAATGTAGAAGGAAAGGCATTTTAAGAGGAAATGCCACGATTGACATTTATAAAATATCAGAATTTTAAACATTTCCAATTGGAAATTTGTCAATAAATCAAAATATATATTTCGACATAGCTTCTTAATGGATTTATAGGAATTCGTAATGAATATGATTATCAGCCTCATTAACGTTGATTTTTATTGAATTTTTTTTTCCAAGAACAGGTTCTATTTGTTCTGCGTAATTTTTTTGAAATAAATTTCCAAGAACCATGAACATCATTAGCGTGGATTTTTAAAGAAATGTTGCTCATGATCCGACAAAGCTATTTTAAAGAATATTATTCTAAGAACCAGCAGAACCATATGCGTGGATTTTAATAAACAATTTTCTAAGAGATAGCGGACCCATAAGCGTGGATTTTTAAATAATATTTCCCCAAGGACCAGCAGACCAATAAGGGTGGATTTTGAAGGAATATTTATCCAAGGAAAACAGACGCATAAGCCTGAATTTTTAAAGAATATTTATTCATGAAAAAACAGGCCCATAAACGTGGATTTTTAAAAAAATATTTTTCCAAGAAAAAAGTTGGTTTTAAAAAAAAAATATTTATCCAAGAAAGGGAAAAGAAGACCCACAAGCGTGATTTTTTAAGGAATATATATACATGGAAATACAGAACCATAAGCGTGGATTTTTAAAGAATATTTATCCAAGCCTCTATTTAGGTAAATAATGGCCTTCCAATATTTCCTAATCAATCGGAATTTAAATTATAATAATTATACCCTTCACCACACTGTGGTACAGGGTATTATGTCTTTGTGCATATATTTGTAACAGGTAAAAGTAAACGAGATAGACACATGGTTTCTTTTGAGAATATGCATAGAATCACTTTATGAGTCGATTTACGCATGTCCGTCCATCCATGTATTCTTGTGAACAAAGTACAGGTCGCATTTATGATCCAATTTGGATGAAATTTGACATAGGTGACTTATTTGGCCCAAGGATGAACTCTATTGAAATTGGGAAAAATCTCTTCAGATTTAGATATTGCTCCCATATATACTTTCGCCCGATTTCATGTAATTGGTGCACCAAAGTACCTATATATCTCTCGATTTGCACGAAATTTGGCACAGCGTAATGAATTAGGTATATAATGATGTGAGTTAAGTTTCCTGAATATCGGTTCAGATTTAGATATAGCTCCGATATATATTTTCGTCCGATTTAAGGTAAATGGTGTACCAAAGTCCCTTAATATCTTTCGGTTTTCACGAAATTTGGCACAGCGTAATGAATAAGGTTTAGAAGAGCCGTAAAAAATTTTAAAGGAACAACATGGCCATATGTACGGCTAAATACTTCTTGGCAGAAGTGGAATATGTTAGCATTTGGAGACAACGACGTAGACAGAGTAGGGCCCGGGCCCCACTCCCTGAAATGATTTTTTGTTCACAATAAATGTATGTTTGCAACAGCGATTTTTGTTCATTTTGTGCGACCGGAATAGAGAACCTCAAAAGAGTTTCTCCAAAAATTAAAATATTTTCGAAATGACTAATGAATAAAATAAACCTCAGCGGAAGCCCGGAAAGTTGTGGATTAATTCATATAAATTTCATTGGAATGGGGTGGACCTCAAAAATGTCCAAATGACAATTAGTTTAATAACTTAAAAGTCCTTCCATAAGGAATATAAGGCATTCGAGTAAAATATCTTTGAAGACGATATTTTACTCGTATCTGCTAAGATCGTATGTTATTGATGACTTCAAAAGAGGCCCTTTTAAAAGGAGAGGAGTAACCCACCTTAAAGGTTAAAAATCTTAATATTTATAATTTTAGTTCATACCAGAGCCGGACATGTACTTTTTCGAATGCACATTTCTCTTGAAACTTCTTAGAATAGAGATCCTGCAAAGTGAATCGAAAAACTTAACTTTTAGAATAGTAAACTAGTCAGAAGACTGGTATGACAAATCTGACTCCAACATGTGTAGAGTGGCTTCAATCAATAACATGTGTACATGTGTACTTTTTTGAATAAAAATGCTGTAAAATTGTTAATAGTGGAGATATTTGGATCAAATTTTGAGGAATCATTCCTGAGGTATAGTTGAAGAAAAAATTATAATTATACCCTACAGAACTATGTTGTCAGGGTATTATAGCTTTGTGTAGCCCCAAAAGTTTGTAACCCGCGCGAAATATTGGTCCTAGACCCACATTTAAGTATACCGATCGTCATATCTCGGCTAGCTGAGTCGATCTAGACATGTGTGTCCGTCCGTCCGTCTGTCCATTATAATTTGCAAACAAGATACCGGTCACAGTTATTGACCAATCCCCACGAAATTTTGCATGTAGGATGGGTTCTGGCCAATGAAGGCCCCAATTGTTTTTGGTAAAGATCGGATTAGGGGATGAAATGGAGCAAATACTTAATTTTTGTTCGTTTTTCTGGCCCTCCAGAGGCCGCAATTATGGCCCGAACGTCGCGAAATTTTACATGGAGAAAGGGATCGGGCTAAAGAATGAGTATGCCTGTTTTGATAAAGTTCGGTCAATATTTAGCGGGTCAAATGGACCCTGACTTTTGTGTGAAAAATTACAAAATTTGTATTCTATGGCGTATATATTTAATTCTGAAGGACATAGAACCGAGAAGTTGATAGTATATCCAAGAGGAGGAGGAAATTGATACAAATTATATTGTCGTATGTACTCAGATGTGGGAGTTGCACTTAAATATTTACAGGTGCTTACGTATTCAGATATTATTTAGTAACTCATTACCACACTAGAGGGCGGAAATATAGCGCTGATCGCTTTGAAAATGTCTATGAGGATCCAGGTATGGTCAAGGACAACTCCTATAATTTTCGATGATAATCAGATAATAACTTTGGGATGAAGTGGACCGAAAACTTAATTTTTTGTGTGTTTTCAAGTCGATCTATAGCCACAATTGAAAGCTGAACGTCACAAAACAACCCACGGTGAAGGGAATCTGCACAAGTAATTAGAGGGCTGTACTGAATATTAGTAATATTTGTTGACCTCTAGTCGGTCAAGAGGGTGAAAATATCGCGAAATATTGCCCAAGCTCAGAATATAGAACCACAGAATGTTATATTTTCGCAGACGTTGTGTAGGGTATCACATGTTCAGTCCCGTTCGACTATACTGCTCCGCTCACTGGTTTTTAATTATTTTTATAGGGATCTCATTGCTTTAGTAGCACTATTCCAAAGGAAAACCAAAGTAATTGCCGAGTTCCACGAGTCGCCCTGATGGTCCCATGTTATCTAGGGCTACAAAAATTTGCAGAGGTGTTGGGGAACACCTAAATAAGATCTCTTTAAAAAATAAATAAAAAACTTAACCCATTCGAAAGCTACAACGAAATTGCTATGATTGTGTTAGATAAATGATCATTTAAACATAAATTTGAATATATATTCCTTTAATGTATATATAATTTTGAGTTCCTACATGTAGATGAGATCCTTATAGACTAATCTAAAACTAAAAACTGCACAATAATTCATTAGTTTAATGAATTACAACGCTAATTTTGAATGGGTATAAATATACCACGGTTACTGATCTACGTATACTTTTTTTGGTTATTGACCGTAGGGTTAATTAATTATGACCTTCTGGTTTACGGCAATATAAGCCCTCTAGCTCTTCTATGTACAATATAAATTCTCAAATTCTTCTAAATACAGTAAAAACCCTCCAGTCAATATTCTTCTTCTGAATGCATTAACCTAACTTTTTGTTAAATAGCATTAAATACCTTTCTTTTGGTGGAACATCCCATATCGAACAGATTTTTCTGCTTAAATCTCATTATAAAGATAAGTGGCACACAGATGCCAAAATAATGGTTCCACTTACACATAAAACAAACATTTAAGACTGGAATCTTCTTCATTCAGTCGTGCGGACATTGTGCGACGTCTATCCGTATCTCATGCCATGGCCCAAATGCTGCCAAAAAATTATGTTTGCAACAGACTCCATTTTGGATTTATGGTTTAAATAATGTTGCCCACATAATTCAAAAACATGAACTTGTGGCTTCCAGAGAACACAAAAACAAGAAGTTAATAGTATATCCAAGAGGAGTGGTTCACCTTCAAATTGATACCAATCATATGGTCGTATGTACTCGGATGTGGGAGTTACACGTAAATATTTTCAGGAGCTTACGTATTCATATATTATTTGGTAACATATTAACACAATAGAGGGGGGAACTATAGCGCTCACCGCTTTGAAATTTTTCTTGAGGATCCAGGTATGGATTTTTCTGTGATGATCAGATGAAAATTTTGGAATGAAGTGGACCCAAAACTAAATTTTTTGTATTTATTCGAGTCAATATATAGAACACAAGCCGAAAATCACCACAACAAAACACACGGTGAAGTGAATCTGGACAAGTAATTAGAAGGGTTGTACAGAATATTGGGATATTCGGAAAATATGTCAGTGTAAGGAAGATGTGCTGTTGATCTCTAATCGTTCAAGAGGGTGCAAATATCACGAAATATTGATCAGGCTCGAAATAAACATACGCAAATGTTAGAGTTCCGTGGTAGTTGTGTAGGGTATCATATGGTCGGCCCCGTCCGACTATACTGCTCCGCTCACTGGTCTAAATTTGATAACTTGAAATGTGTTTGATGCACCATTTTTCTTAAAATCGGACGAAAATATATATGTGGGACCTATATATAAATCTGAACCGATTTCAACTATATTTACAAGAGATTAATTTATATTAACTTCAGTAAATGATAAAAAATTGAGTATAAATAAATCTGATCCGATTTTCACGAAACTTAGCACACAAATTTCGTATATGAGAGCTATATCTAAATCTGAACTGGTTTTACGCAACTTAACATACATAATTCTAGACTTAATTCAGTACGATATGCCATGTTTCGTACAAATCGAAAGATACATAGGGACATTGGTACATATATAGGGACATTGGCATCGAACGAAAATATATATGGGAGCTATATCTAAATCTGAACCGCTTTTTCCCAATTTTAATAGGATTCGTCGTTGGGCAAATAAATGAGCTGTTCCAAATTTAATCCAATTCGGATTATAAATGCGACATGTACCTTGCTTACAATTTAACATGGACAGACAGACAGACGGACCAATGGACATGCATAAATCGACTCAGAAAGTGATTCTATGCATATTCTCAAAATGGACCATGTGTTTATCTCGTTTCCTTTTGCCTGTTACGAACATATGTGCAAAGACATAATACCCTTTACCGTGTGGTGAAGGATATAATTATTATCGTAACAAAGTGCCATCCAATGACGTACTGAAAGGTCTCAAAGAGACGAAGTTCATGCTATTATTTGCCTGCCACCCTATGAAGAATACTTTGAAAGTTTTCTATACCTCCCTATGAAGAATAATTTGAATGTTTTCCATTGAATTTTTATGCTAGCTTCAAATTAAGTTTAGTTTAGATAATTAGTTGCCTTGGTCAGGCCGCAAGTTGTTCATTTTCTTAAAGTTTGCATAGCAAAAGAAAGGTGAGAATGTGAGCAGAGGTCAAATAATTGGAGAATTTAAAAAAGAAAACTTAGTAAACTGTACAAAAAAGAAAAATAAATCCTGCGTATAACCATACCTCAATGAAAAACGAAAGAAAAAACAATAAACTTTCTCTTGAAATGAAAACATTTCCCAATGGCATCGAGTTGATGTGTTGAAACTTGTGGATTTTTAGATGAGTTTTGCCCTAATCTAATCTAATCATCTCTCTTACGCTCTTTTTCTTTGTCTTGGTTTGGTTTCGATTGTTAGTTTTTTACTTTTGCTCTAAACATATACTGTGGCCAGGTTTCCATTTATCCCATTGCAATGTGCAAAATGCTTCAGGTCTTCAATTCGAATGATGGAGGGGATTTTGAAAGAAAATATTTGCGTTGCACCACCAAATCATTTGAAAGCCAGTAAGGAAAGTAGTAAAGTCGGACTGGGCCGACTATATGATACCCTTCACCACTTTGGGAATATTCTACATATGAATCCTAACAGACGTCGCCTTTTCTAGGGCGATTATTTTGTGTACAGTCAACATGAATAGGTCGAAATTACATATGGAAGCTAATCTGAACCGATTTCAAAGAAACTTGCTAGATATTAATTTTTATTAATTTCTGTACGTGTATGGGTATGTATGGGCCTAAATCTGAGTCGATTATCTCGAAACTTAGCACACATCATTTTGGACCTAATTCAGTACTCTGTGCCAAATTTCGTGCAAATCGAAAGATATATAGGGACTTTGGTGCACCATTTACCTTAAATCGGACGAAACTATATATGGGAGCTATATCTAAATCTGAACCGATTATCTCGAAACTTAGCACACATCATTCTGGACCTAATTCAGTACTCTGAGCCAAATTTCGTGCACATCGAAAGATATATAAGGACTTTGGTCCACCATTTACCTTAAATCGGACGAAACTATATATGGGAGCTATATCTAAATCTTAACCGATTATCTCGAAACTTAGCACACATCATTTTGAACATAATTCAGTACACTGTGCCAAATTTCGTGCAAATCGAAAGATATATAGGAACTTTGGTCCACCATTTACCTTAAATCGGACGAAACTATGTATGGGAGCTATATCTAAATCTGAACCGATTTTTCCCATTTTGAATAGGGTTCGTCCTTGGGCCAATTAAGTGACCTGTGCCAAATTTCATCCAAATCAGATCATAAATGCGACATTTAATTTGTTAACAATTTAACATCTACAAACGGATGGACGGACCTACATAAATCAACTCAGAAAGTGATTCTACACATATTCTCAAAAGGAACCATGGGTCTATCTCGATTATTTTTGCCTGTTACAAACATATGCACAAAGACATAATACCCTGTACCACAGTGTGGTGAAGGGTATAAGAATTAGAGCTCATCGGTATGACCAGCTTTAGTGAAAGTTCAAGTGTCCAGAGGCTTTGTTTTATACAACTTTAATTTTATTTTAAATTATGTAGTTTTACAATTTTGTTTAGTTTAGATGGATAGCAACTTCAACAGAAATTAAAAAAAATTATAATGATGCTTAAGAAATTACGTAAAATCACTATTAAAACTAGATCAATGTCCAAGTTAGCGATCAGCATGTCTGACCACACCCAAATGACTAATTCATAATTATTCAGAGTTCGTAATACAAAACCGAAGAAGACCACTTGTTCAAATTTCCTTTGTTTAACCCTTTCAGTGTCAGAAAAAAAATTTGTGGGAATAAAAATCTAAAATTTTGTATTTCAAATCATATAAAGGACATAGTTTAGAAAAAAAATGGCAATTGTCATTTTAACCCTCGGCATGATTCGTCTGTTTTTCAGCAAAAACAAAAACCTCAATAGCAACGGTACATAGGATAACCGAAAAATCGCAAAGAAAGATATACTTTTAAATGTCGAATATATTTGACGAAAACACTGAAAGGGTAAATAAGCAATCGCAAAATGAAGATCACAAATCTGTTTGCATCAATATTCGCGTACGGTGAAAGATACTTTCCGGTCCTTAATTAGAAAGAGCCGTCTTTTTTATTAATCTTAAAGTTAACAAGTGTAAATAGAGTTTAAGTTAAATAAATAAAGTGTTAAAAAATAATTAATAAAGTGTTAATAAAAATAAAAAAATATATTTTTTTTAAACACAACTCCGACTCTAAAACATAATTTCCACCTACATTTTAAAGTGTTTGGGTACTGCATAGCGTATACGTTGCACCAACTGTCAGCGACCATCAATCATACGCAACCCTTCACAAAAAATGATAAATTTTCGACTATGAGCGATTAGAAATTAAGAAAACCATTGGAAATGTTCCGCCATAACATTTTCTGGGACTTTTAGAGAATTCGTTGTGGATGTAACAAAATTGGGGAAGAAGGGGTTTTTGTTTAGTGGAGTGATAAATGACTCCCTGGGACAATATCGCAAGCAAAAAACTAAGAGAACTGATGAGGATTTGTGGCGAAATCCGAAACTATAGTCTTATCTGCCTTTCCCGAAAGTAATCAATGTGACCATAACCCATAAAATCTTGTTGTTTTTATTTTTAAAACAACAAGATATGGATTAAGCTGGCTTACCTAAAAAAGTAAACACACATATCCCTACAAACAAATGCCACATTGAATCTAAAAATAGACGACAGCACAACATGAAAGTAATCAATGTGACCATAACCCACGTCTAACACAAGTTGTTATTTAATAGCATTTTAAAAGTCGGAGTCTACTGTTGTACAAAGCCGGCTTTACGGATCATAACATATATTTGTGGGGCACGCAGGTTCATTCTCAAACATATTCAGTTTGGTCTACGATTTAATCATGAATCGTCTCAAAATGCGTAATATGATATTCTAATGATCTAAAATACAGTTGGATCATTCGGCTCGTAGAATTTTTTAACCATTTGACTAACTGTGTGGGTCATTTGGGGTAAAGTCGCGGCCAACATTTGCTTGAAATAATCTTATATGGGCCGTACTCTAATAATACATTTTATTTGAATTTTGTGGTTTTATTTTTCGTGTTTGGATTTGTTTCGGCTTAAGGTTAAATAAAATTCACTATTTTGTTTTCTGCTTTTTAAACCTTACACAACTATGTTGCCAGGGTATTATAGCTTTGTGCAGCCCCAAGAGTTTGTAACGCCGCGAAATATTGGTCCTAGACCCACCTTTAAGTATACCGATCGTCATATCTCGACTAGCTGAGTCGATCTAGACATGTGTCTCCGTCCGTCCGTCCGTCTGTCCATTATAATTCCTAAACCCGATACAGGCCACAGTTATGGACCAATGTTCACGAAATTTTGCATGTAGGATGGTTCTGTCCAATGAAGACCCCTATTGTTTAATTTAGGGGATGAAATGGCCGCAATTGTGGCCCAAACACCGCAAATTTCTACATGGAGAAAGGGATCGGGCCAAAGAATAAGCATGCCTGTTTTGATAAAGATCGGTCAATATTTAGCGGGTCAAATGGACCCAAAATTTTGTGTGAAAAAGGACAAAATTTGTATTCTATAGCGTATATATTTACTCTTGAATGACATAGAGCCGAGCACTTGATAGTATATCCAGTGGTGTGGAGTGGTTGGCCTTTAAATTGATACCAATTATATTGTCGTATGTACTCGGATGTGGAAGTTACATTTAAATATTTACAGGTGCTTACATACTCAGATATTATTTAATAACACATTGCCACACTAGAGGCGGAAATACAGCGCGGATCGCTTTGAAATTTTCCATTAGGATCCAGGTATGGTCATGGATAATGCCTATAATTATCGGTGATGATCAGATAATAATATTGGGATGAGGTGGACCGAAAACTTAATTTTTTGTGTTTTTTCTAGTCAATATATAGGCCACAATTGAAAGTCGAACATCATAACACAACCCACTGTGAAGGGAATCTGGACAAGTAATTAGAAGGGATTTACTGAATATTCGTAATATTTGTTGACCTCTAGTCGGTCAAGAGGGTGCAAATATAGCGAAATATTTTCCATGCTCAGAATATATAACCACAGAAAGTTAGATTTTTGTGGAAGTTGTGTAAGGTATCATATGGTTGGCCCCGTCCGACTATACTGCTCCGCTCACTGGTTTATTTTTATTTTCCAATATTTCGACTGTCTTCGACAGTCATTTTCAGGGACATAGTTATGAGAGAAGCTACAGGTTTGTTACACCGTCTATGATAAACTGGGTTTATTAAAAAAGCTTTTCTAGCGTTTAAAAATTACCCTTTAAGCCCGTTTCGCCTTCGGTGATTTTTTATATAATTTCTATATGAAGGTCCCGTTTTATTAAAGGTATTTTGAAGTGGCTGAATATTGGCATTTGGGATTCTGGAAACAACTTGCCTACCTTACCTTTATACCCTATACAACAATGTTGTCAGGGTATAATAGCATTGTGCAGCACCAAGAGTATATCACCTTTAAGTATACCGATCGTCATATCTCGACTAGCTTAGACGATCTGGATATGTGTGTCCGTCCGTCCGACTTTTCATTATAACTTGTAAACAAGATACAGGCCACAGTTATGGACAAATCCTCGAAATTTTGCATGTAGGATGGGGTCTGGCTAAAGAAGACCCCTATTGTTTTTTGTAGAGATCGGTTAATATTTAGGGGATGAAAGTGACCAAATACAGGAGCTGGTCGCTCCAGAGGACGCATTTATTACCCAAACATCGCAAAATTGCAAATGTGGTTCGGGCTAAATGATTAAAATACACTCTCACGAATGCTCACGGCGAGAATTCGGATGTTTTTCAATTTATCGCGAATGATAAAGTAACAATGTATGAACAAACATATGCAATCTCTCGCGAATGTTCGCATTGCACGAAAAATTCACGAACGATAAAACTTCGCTGCAAGCGTCGTCGATTCACTCATTCGCGAGCATTCTTTTCTGAAGAGTGTTTATCTGAAAATCTCAGAAAAGAATAATTCACGAATGCTCGCGAGCACAGCAATAAACAAAAGGGTCAAAACACATTTATAAACACATGCCCAATTTACTTAAAATCGGGCGAAAATATATATGGAAGCTATATCCAAATATGAAGCTATTCCAACGAAACTTGTCACAGGTTAGGTTATACTAATTTTAGTACGTTTTTTCCTACCAGCCTATAGGTTCCTTGGTGAGTCAATAACTAATAAAATCAATCTATAATAAAAGGGAGCTATATCTAAATCTCAGCCGATTTTAACGAAACTTGGCACCCATCATTCTGGACTAAATTTACATTAAATGGAACGAAAATATATATGGGAGCTATATCTAAACCTTGACTGATTTTCACGAAAATTGACCGACATCACTCTAGGCTCGATTCAGTACTTTATGCCAAATTTGGTGCAAATCGAAGGATATGTAGGGACTTTGGTGCACCATTTGCATCGGACGAAACTATATATGGGAGCTATATCTAAATATGGACCGATTTTCTCGAAACTTGACCGACATCACTCTAGGCTCGATTCAGTACGTTATGCCAAATTTCGTGCCAATCGAAAGATATATATGGACTTTGGTGCACCATTTACATGAAATCGGACGAAACTATATATGGGAGCTATATATAAATTTGGACCGATTTTCTCGAAACTTGGCAGACATCACTCTATGCTCAATTCAGTACGTTATGCCAAATTTCGTGCAAATCAAAAGATATATAGGGACTTTGGTGCACAATTTACATGAAATCGGCCGAACTATATATGGGAGCTATATCTAAATCTGGACCGATTTTTCACGAAACTTGGCAGACATCATTCTACTAAATTATACTAATCATTCTACAAATCGAAATAAATAAATCGAACAATTTACCAATTTTTCCCAATTTCAATAGGGTTCGTCCTTGGGCCAAACAAATGAGCTCTGCCAAATTTCATCCAAATCGGATTATAAATGCGACCTCTACTTTGTTTACAATTTAACACCAACAGACGGACAGACGGACGGACGGACATGCATAAATCGACTCAGAAAGTGATTTTATGCATATTCTCAAAAGGAACCATGGGTCTATCTTGATTATTTCTGCCTGTTACAAACATATGCCCAAAAACATAATACCCTGTACCACACTGTGGTGAAGGGTATAAAAATAGGAAATATGTTAATGCAATATCAAGCAAATGGACCCCGCAAAAAGTCAATATTTTTAAAAACTTATAAAGCGAATGTAGTAACAGGTTTGATCTATTGATTGCACATCGTACTATTAAATCCGAAAATAGGGTTTACAGAGAAACCTATTCTTGTACTACCCCACAAATGGTCGGTGAAGAAGTTGATAGAAATATATACCTTATATAAAGTGAATAATAAAACATGTCTGTTATTCCGCAAACTATAGGCTGTGGATATACTTCTTAAAAAAATTACCGACGAGACGGCGAGTTTTAAAGGTAAGATTATTGGTCACATAATGGGACCCTCCTCGGTGTCAATTTTTTATATTTAGTTATAATTAAATCTTTTAGTTATAATCGAATTCAAGAATGTCCCTACAACATTTCAAGTGAAAATCTCAAGAACTCTTGAAGATATAACCGATTTACTTTATCAGCATCAAGTGATGGCAAGAGTGATTCTAGTTTGCCGTCAAAAAATGAAGAATTAAAAAAAAAATTGACTCTTGAAAAAAGATCATACAAAAATTGTTTTTTCGGGTTTTACGACTTAGTTTCATCCGATGTATATTCATCCTTGCCAAATTAAGGGTCCATACATTTTAAATTTGTTTTTTTATGTTCCCAGAAAAGAAAAATGCACACTTTATAAACAGAAATTGTATTGTGGTTTTATTATTCAAAAATAAAACTGAAAAATATTAATTCTACTACCATATCAAAAGTTGAGTTGTCAGCCACAATATCATCACCTCCGGTAGTTGGTTTTATTATTTATATTTCGTTTTGTCTGTATAACCTCACATGTGCGGCGGTCAACACAACGGGATAGCATTTTTTTTTAATATTTCATGTCACTACTTTTTTTTTATAAAAAATAGTTTTATTGCTATTTTTCCCTCGAAATTGCTACAACAAAAAAAGTTCCATAAACAATGAAAATTGTGAACTCTGTTGCCAACATTATGCCACATCATAGCCTAACCAAAAAAAAAAAAAAAAAAAAAAAAAAACAGAAAAATCAAAGACAAAGAAAACGCAACAAAATCTCACAACCTTGTATGCTTGCTGCTGTTCAACCACACACACACATATACACACATACCACTAAAAGGCTTATTCTTAAAATACAAACTATGATGCTGTCATTGTTGTTTACAATAAAGTTATAACTGCAGTTAGTTATTATATAAAGACGATTACCGAAACCACTTTACTTCTATGAACAACCACAAGAAAATGAACAGAAACAGCAGCTATAAAAATAACTATAAAATATCCTTGAAAACTGTGCATTTTTGTCCATTATCCTTTAGCCTTTGTTAACATTCTCTTTTAAAAACCTGGCCGGCTGACTGCATTCCTCTGCGAGATGTCATCTTTATTATGGCTTAGTTCTCAGTTTTTTTTTTGTTTTTTTCTTTTGTCCAATTGTAGCTATGCGACAAATGTTAATGCTACCCGTCCAGAGGATAGTTACATGAAAGAAAACAAATAAATCAAATTGTTAGAAATATTTTTAAATCCATTGTAAAAACCACCAACAAAGTGGTCCCTGAAGTGAACTTATTGCTGTGGCCTTTTGGTCAGCTTAAGTCGATATAAAAATATAGTTGTTGTCAAACTCATATAAATGTCATGATTAGAAACCCGACAATTTCAAATGGATGTTTGTCGAAGGTGAAAAGAGAATCAAATTAAAAACAAAAAAGCATGGATTAGTTGCTACCAGATATATCAGTTGTGGTCTATAGATCGACTCGAAAAGAACACAACAAATTATGTTTTCGGTCTACTTCATTTCAAAATTATTATCTGATAATCACCAAAATTATAGGTATTGTCCTTGACCATAACTGAGTCCTCATGGAAATTTTCCAAGCGATCAGCGCTATATTTCCGCCATCTAGTATGGTAATGGGTTACTAAATAATATACAAATACAGAGATACCTGTAAATATTTAGGTGTAACTCCCACATTGGAGCACATACAACAATATAATTGGAACCGATTTGATTCATTGATTGCACATCGTACTATTTTACCAAACCTGCATTATATCTATAAATAGGGTCCGTTGATAAAAACATATACCTTATATATAGCGAATAGTAAAACATGTCTGTTATTTAGTAGACCTCCGCAAACCATTGGTATGCTTCTTAGAAAATAATTTAAAATGCTTTATTTGAATCATATATTTTCAAGGACCACTGGAGTCATAAGCGTGGAATTTTTTAACAATATTTCTTAAAATATTACCAGGAGCTATTAGCGTGGAATTTCCAAACAATTTTTCTTTATGGACCATCCAAGTCAAAAGCGTAGTTGTTTTTCCAACGTAATATTGTTGGGACTATCTGAGCTATAAGAGCGGAATTTTCAAACAATAGTTATTCATTTCAACCAATATTTTTTTAAGAAGGAGTCTTCTTTCTTTAGACTAAATTTCCTTAAGGACCATATGAGTCCTTAAAAATTGATTTTTTAAACAATATTTCCTCAAGGACATCATGAGTCAAAAAATTCGGCGATCTGTTGAAGATTATTTGTCACCGTGAATGAGTCCAGAATGCCATATTACTGCCGCTTCGCTTTGGCACAGCGTAATGAATTAGGTATAGAATGATGTGTCTTCTGATATTGGTCCCATATATGTTTTCGTCCGATTTAATGTAAATGGTGCACCAAAGTCCCTATATATCTTTCGATTTGCACGTAATTTGGCACAGCGTAATGAATTAGGTATCGAATGATGTGTGTTAAGTTTCCTAAAATCGGTTCAGATTTAGATATAGCTCCCATATATATTTTCGTCCGATTTAATGTAAATGGTGCACCAAAGTCCCTATATATCTTTCGATTTGAACGAAATTTGGCACAGCGTAATGAATTAGGTCTAGAATGATGTGTGTTAAGTTTCCTAAAATCGGTTTAGATTTAGATATAGCTTCTATATCTGACCAAAGGAAAAATTTAGTATCGGTTGCAGAATGATATATTTATGGATCCAATTTCATTTTACTGGTCCTTTAAAAATGCGACGCCTGTTAGGATTCATCTGTTGAATATACCCAAACTGGTGAAGGGTATCATATAGTCGGCCCCGTCCGACTTTCCTAGTTTTCTTACTGGTTTAAGTTTAAGAATTCTTCATATTCAAGGATCAGTACTACCACTTTCATAGAAAAATGCATCTGAAATCTACAAAACCCCGAAAATGGGACCCAGGTCTATAGAGAGAGAAAACATTTTAACAACATTTTTTTCATCACCTAAGATTCCAGAATGAAAAATTGCCTTAAAATGTCTTAGTGGGAACTTCAACATACATCGAAATGGTATGGAAAGTGTGGCGAAGGCCTTGTACATACCGAAAATGGAGAGACTTTTCATAGGAGCTTTATAAAAAGGTGGACCTATATCAAAAATTTGCAAAAAACAGTCAGGCTGAATACCAGAATGACAAAATAACAACCACTGTCACATAGTAAATTCGATTTAAAATGTCGAAAATTGCAAATATATTTTTCACCTTCCAAGTACCCGGAATGTCACATTTCGGTCACTAAAAATAGACTGAACTTGGTTGAAAGTCGGGGTCTGAAATCCCCAAAATGTAAGCATGTTTCAATCGGTGTTCCCAACAGATATATGTCTTCAGCCAATGATTTGCGGAGGTCTACGGAATTACTGTCTAGTATAAATGTATATCGTTTTTGTTTTATTATACCGATCGTCATATCTCGACAAGCTGAGTCGATCTAGACATGTGTGTCCGTCCGTCCATTATAATTTGTAAACACGATACAGGCCACAGTTATGGCCTGTAACGAAATTTTGCATGTAGGATGGGTTCTGGCCAATGAAGATACCTATTGTTTTTGGTAAAGATCGGTTAATATTTAGGGGATGAAATGGACTAAATACTTAATTTTTGTCGGTTTTTCTGGTCGCACTAGAGGCCGCAGTTGTGGCCCAAACATGGTGAAGGAGGTTGTGCCAAAGAATAAGCATCTGTGTTTTCAAAACGATCGGTCAATATTTAGCGGGTCAAATGGACCCTGACTTTTGTGTGAAAAATGACAAAATTTGTATTCTATAGCGTATATATTTACTCCTGAAGGACATAGACCCGAGAAGTTGATAGTATATCCAAGAGGAGTGGTTGGCCTTTAAATTGACACCAATTATATTGTCGTATGTACTAAGATGTGGGAGTTACACGCAAATATTTACAGGTGCTTACGTATTCAGGTATTATATAATAAACTATTACCACACTAGAGGTCGGAAATGCAGTGCCGATCGCTTTGAAATGTTCCATGTGGTTCCAGTTATGGTCAACGACAACGTCTTTAATTTTCGTTTCAACCTTTAATTTTCAGTTTTTAACTTCCAATTACCCGGAATGATATATTTCAGCCCATTTGACGGGAAAATGCGGCTAAAATCTACAAACCGAAAAGTTGGCTGTAATATTATGTTTAAACAATTCCAAAACGTGGACGGATATATCCCATTTGCTATACTACGGCTACTATCAAATTATGTGCAGAATTTCAAAGCTATATCTTTAATATTTCTATTGTGATTTCCCAAGACTTGAGGACTGGCTAAATCGGCATATACATTTATTCTGATTATAGATATATTTAAATTGTGGAGTTTTATGAATATACACTCCACATTCCGTACAAGGATATAAAAATCTACGCTATTATGGTTTTAAGGTAATTACTTTAAAAAATCCGTCCGTGGAAGAAATATTGTTTTAAAATCCATGCCGATGGATTTGATAATTTTTAGAAAATATATGTTTTAGAAACCCGGAATAACAGCTTTAATAGCCAACGCTTGCATCGTATGTCTTTGAGAATTTTTAATGTAATATAAATGTAATTTTTGCATGACATCATTGAACACGTTGCCGATTTTGTGCTTACGCAGTAAATGTATTGAGAAACATATTTACCTACATATTTATGGCTTCGTTATGCACAACTGGTGCCAGAACAAACAGAAAACGAAACCAATACCAATGCAAACGTAAATAAGAAATGTTATAACAAACATGTGTTGGTGTATGTTAATGACTCGTTGCGAAATTAATTTTCCAAAATGATATAGATTATGTTGTGTGGGTGTGTGTAAATAAGTATGTATGTTTTTCATTACATTGGGAAAATGACACAGGCACATTTTTACATAAACTTATATTGCTTAGATTTTTTTTTTTCAAAGAAACCAATCTGAGTTTTTATACTACAATAAATACGCATAAAAACAAATTAGTTCCATTTCACCTTGAGTGGGGTACAGTAATACACCAACAACGAAGACTGAACAGTATACCACTCTAACGTCGAAGAAAAAAGCAAAGATTCATAACATTTATTACATTCATAACATTTATCACTTGTGACATATTTAATTAACAAATTATGTGTCATTTTCCCTCAAAGCGCCACCCACCAATCCCAATATTCGTATCGTAATATTGGCCACCATTGTTGCAACAGCCATTCAAGCTGCCTCGTCATCCATTTATTTCGTGAATGTGTTTGCATTGCTCTAAATCACAGCCGCCTAGCGAATGTCGCTAAAATTAAAGTAAAAGTGAGATTTTGTCGACTTTTTCTCTAGATACGGTGGAACAATACCTCGAAGGACGAATAGTCTCTATACTGATCATTGGTCTGTGATAAAGACATGTGGTCTCTATTCAACCCAATTTGTCTGTGATAAATACCGGTGATCTCTATAAATACCAATTGGCCTGCAATAAAGACCGGTGGTCTCTATACAGTACAATTGGTCTGTCATAAAGACCGGTGGTCTCCATACATATCAATTGGTCTGTGATAAAGACATGTCTCTATACGTACCAGCTGGTCTATATAAACCTTTGGCTTCCTATATGGACTTATTGATCTACATGCCAATAATTTAAAACTAGATCCACTAAAAATAATTAGAAAACAACTAATTATTATTGTATGTACGCCCATACAAATAACTAATATTCAGTGTCTAGACAAAACTTAAACAAAAAACGGACACATGTGTGTCTGTCCGTCCGTCTGTCCATTATAATTTGTAAACACGATACAGACCACAGTTATGGACCAATCTTCACGAAATTTTGCTTGTAGGATGGGTTCTGGCCAATAAAGACCCCTATTGTTTTTGGTAAAGATTGGTTAATATTTAGGGGATGAAATGGACCAAATACTAAATTTTTGTCGGTTTTTCTGGTCGCTCCAGTGGCCGCAATTATCGCCCGAACATCGTGAAATTTTTCATGGAGAAGGATATCGGGCCAAAGAAAAGGCCTGTCTGTTTTGATAAAGATCAGTCAATATTTAGCGGGTGAAATGGACCCTGACTTTTGTGTGAAAAATGACAAATTTTGTATTCTATGGCGTATATATTTACTCCTGAAAGACATAGACCCGAGAAGTTGATATTATATTCAAGAGGAGTGGCTGACCTTTAAATTGATACCAATTATATTGTCTTATGTTCTCGGATGTGGGAGTGTCACTTAAATAGTTGCAGGTGCTTACGTATTCAGATATTATATAGTAACCCTTACCCCCCTGGAGGTCGGAAATATAACGCTGATCGATTTGACATTTTCCATGGGGTTCCAGTTATGGTCAGGGACAGCGCTTGTAATTTTCGGTGATGATCAGATAATAATTTTGGGATGAAGTGGACCGAAAACTTAATTTTTTTTTTTGCAATTTTTCGAATCGATATACAGGTCACAGTTGTAAGCCGATCATCACCATACAACCCACGTTGAAGTCAATCTGGACAAGTAATAAGAAGGGCTTATTACTATTACTATACTTATTACTATAATATTCGGAAAATATGTCAGTATATGGAAGATGTGCTGTTGACCTCTAATCGGGCAAGAGGGTGCAAATGTCACGTAATATTTCCCAGGCTCGAAATAAAGTTCTTTAGAATTTTAGAACTCCGTCGTAGTTGTGTAGGGTATCGTATGGTAGGCCCCTTCCGACTATAGTGCTCCGCTCACTGGTATTTACTAATTTTGACAAAGTCACTTGATGATTCGTGAGTAGAGACAAAAAGAAATGTTTTACCGCATTTTGGGTGGACACGCACATCATTTTTTGATCGGCTTAATTTTTTAGTTGATGTATTTCTAAGTAATTTTTTTTTTTTTTAAATATCGAACATTTAGCCTGTGATTCATTCTATTTAGACAGAGTCGAGTGTATGTACCAAAAATTAGTCAGAGATGTTGTGCTTTTAATTTTATGTTTTTCCCCTGAAGGTAAACCAACAGTTTGTTAAATTCTTTCTCTAACTGTTGCTTTAGTATTCTATTAGCTAGCCACAAATTATCTTTCGCTACGTGTGATGTATAATTGGCCAAGAACAAAGAGCAAATAAAATAAAAAAACATGCACCACAATGGAACAGAATTGAAACATATATTTTTAAAATCATGTTTAAAGGTTTAATGCGGGTTCATGATCAGATTCGTGATTACCGGCAAATATTTGTTAAATTTTATTTTTTTAAACCACGATAATCCGCTTGAAAAAAATTTTATATATTCGTCATAAGTACTACATTTTTTTCAAATACATGCCTCTCGATTGTCTATTTAAAATCCCCTCTTAAAATGTTCGCTTACCAACGTCCATTTTAAGTGTTTTTAAATTTTTTTGAAGCACTAAAAATGGACGTTAAGTTCGACCCTTTGCCTTGAGTTGGACATTCAAATTACTTGAAATCGATTGGAACACTTACAATAGGGTCCATGCTATGGTAAATTTCTGCCAGGAGACACCACAGACACTCAGGTAAAAAATGGGCTGAAGCCGTGACCATACCAAAAAAACTGTGGAACCTTTGAAGAAGACACTTCGTAATATAGTCAGTTTGGTTGGCAAATATATGTATAAAGAACCTGGGTCATTATAAGTGGGCTGACCATATACATAGGCAAATAAGGGTCTCGGTTTCAAAAAAAAAAAAAAAAAAAATGTATTTTGATTTAATTCGGATCTACACTAATTCAAGAATATCCTTATAAGATGTCATGTGAAAATCTGTATAAAGTGTGGTTACTACCGCCGAGAGTTATCGTGCACCAGACTGAGAGACACATGGAAATTGATTAGGTCCAATGAAATATGGGGTATAAATGTAATATTTCGGTAAGACACATTTTTGTTGATGCAATTTATATCTTCATTAGCCGTTATATTTAGGGTACTACTATATATGGGAAAATAGAGGATCATGTGTTCATAATTTTGGACTAAATTTACATTAAATAAATATATGGGAGCTATATCTAGTCCTTGACCGATTTTCACGAAACTTGACCGACATCACTCTAGGCTCGATTCAGTACGTTATGCCAATTTTCGTGCAAATCGAAGGACTTTGGACTTTGGTGCACCAATTACATGAAATCGGGCGAAAATATATATGGTAGCTATATCTAAATCTGAACCGATTTTTCCCAATTTCAATAGGGTTCGTCCTTGGGCTTTGGTGCACCATTTACATTAAATCGGACGAAAATATATATGGGAGCTATATCTAAATCTGAATCGATTTTCAGAAAATCTAATACACATCATTCTAGACCTAATTCAATACGCTGTGCCAAATTTCGTGCAAATCGAGAGATATATAGGGACTTTGGTGCACTAATTGCATGAAATCGGACGAAAATATATATGGGAGCTATATCGAAATCTGAACCGATTTTTTTCAATTTCAATGGGGTTCGTCCCTGGGCCAAATAAGTGGCCTATGTCAATTTTCATCCAAATCGTATCATAAATGCGTCTTGTACTTTGTTCACAAAAATACATGGACGGACGGTCGGACGGAAGGACAGACGGACATGCGTAAATCGACTCAAAATGTGATTCTATGCTTAATAAGTCTATCTCATTTCCTTTTAACTGTTACAAACATATACACAAAGACATAATACCCTGGACCACAGTGTGGTGAAGGGTATAAAAAATCAGTAAAAACAAAAACACACACGTATACCGATTGGACATCCGATGTGCTTTCTGTTGATAAACTATGAGGTTCTAAATCCACACTTTTGTGATAATATTGTTCCACTGTATCTTGACAATGGCAACGAAACAAGAAACAATTTCAATTAATGTAAAGTGACCGAAAAAATGGGTAAATGCGACCAACAACAATAACAGCCAAAACGAAACAGAAAAAAATGGTTCGTCAGTAAAACGCGTTCATTTCATGTGTCATGAAAAACGCGCGGGAGTGAGGAAATAAAGCGAACAGTAGTGTTCAAATAAAAAACAACAACGTCGTCGACGAAGACGACAACATCAGCAGATGTAAAGACGCGTGGAGAAAGCAATAGAATGAGTATCCACTCAACAGATATGCACCAACCCAAATATGTGATTGTGTACTCGTGTAGGGTTATATGTGTGAGTGTGTGTATGGGCGAAGCACGGCAAATGGTTAGTGGTAAAACGACGGAAACGGAAATGTTTGTCATAAATTAAAAGCTGCCACGTACATAAACACTTCGTATTCGCAATGTGCGATCATGTGTTTTCATTTCACATAGAGCGTGCGATAGTGTGTGTGAGTGTTCTGGGGTGTTGGTTTTTTTTTCTCTCTCTCCCTGTGTTGCAGGCACTCTTAGAAAACTATTGGGAAAAATGAAAATGGTTAGTTATAATCTTTTTTCGCCCTCTTCGTTTGGTTTATTTGCATCCGTTTTTGTGGGCCGCAGTTCTACCATGTGAGACTGCACAAACAGCGAGTGTAGTGTTTGTTTTCGCATTGTTTTCTTCGGTTATTTTCACACATGTTTGGCTTTCATTTCATTTATTTTTTCAGATGTTTCGTTTCGTCTGTTGATTTAAAGAAATTCCATCGAAATGAAAAGCAAAAATTGAAGCAATACCGGAAAAGACATATATTTCGAAGAATTCGATGGTTGTACTTTCAATGACAAATGGAAAAAATATGATTTAACCAGTAAGGAAAGTAGTAAAGTCGGACGGGGCCGACTATATGATACCCTTCACCACTGTGGGTATATTAAACAGGACTATTAACATGAAATTGGATGAAATAAAATATGTGATATTTATCTAAATGTGAATCTAACTAGATCTATCCATTAACATGTCATTCGTTTGTTACAATGGGACAAAAGTATGTAAACCGAATTCATACAAATATCAAAAGGTCATCCGTTGGGCTATGTCTGTACTTCTAGAAAACGCAACTACGTAATTACATGCTCAATTTTGTACGTTGTGCAAAAATTGATGTCAATCTGACTAACATGAGGAGTTTGATGCCTAATTTACTTAGAATCGGGCGAAATATATATGGAAGCTTTATCCGATTTCAACCAAACTTGTCACAGGTTAGGTTATATTAATTTCAGTACGTTTTGTTCCTATCTGCCATATATTTGTTCCTTGCTGTGTCAATTACTTAAAACCAATCTATAATATAAGGAAGCTATATCTAAATTTCAACCGATTTTCACGAAACTTGGCACACATCATTCGGGCACACATAAATTTCGTGCAAATCGAAAGATATATAGGGACTTTGGTGCACCATTTACATGAAATCGGACGAAACTATATATGGGAGCTATATCTTAATCTGGACCGATTTTCACGAGACTTGGCAGATATCACTCTAGGCTTAATTCAGTACGTAATGCTAAATTTCGTGCAAATCGAAAGATATATAGGGATTATGGTGCACCATTTACATGAAATCGGACGAAACTATATATGGGAGCTATATCTAAATCTGGACCGATTTTCTCGAAACTTGGCAGACATCACTCTAGGCTCAATTCAGTACGTTATGCCAAATTTCGTGCAAGTCGAAAGATATATAGGGACTTTGGTGCACAATTTACATGAAATCGGACGAAACTATATATGGGAGCTATATCTAAATCTGGACCGATTTTCACGAAACTTGGCAGACATCATTCTAGGCCTAAATGATTAGGCTGTACCAAATTTCGTCCAAATCGGAAGATATATAGGGACCGTTTACATTAAATCGGTTAAATATATATATGAGCTATATCTAAATCTGGACCGATTTTTCCCAATTTCAATAAGGTTCGTCCTTGGGCCTAACAAATGAGCTGTGCCGAATTTCATCCAATTCGGATCATAAATGCGACATGTACTTTGCTCACAAAAATACATGGACAGACAGACAGACGGACGGACATGCATAAATCGACTTAAAAAGTGATTCTATGCATATTCTCAAAAGGAACCATGGGTCTATCTCGTTTCCCTTTGCCTGTTACAAACATATGCACAAAGACATAATACCTTGTACCACAGTGTGGTGAAGGGTATAAAAATCTACACTACTTGGGGAATAATTCCCTGACATGTGATTAAAAACAAAAGTAAACGTATATGTTTGTCCTCATAATTAGTTATTTGAAAAACAGAATACATGGAGTGGAATTTGAAACCCTTTCTTTTTATTGTAAAATATTGCTTGAAAATTCTGGATTATTGTTCTGTCCGACCTAGAAATATATTCTTGACAAATTCAAGCATATTTTTTAGCTCTGGTGGTCATTAAGATATTCGTTAAGAATGGAGGTACTTGGAAAATTAAAATATATTCGATAAAAATACAGGCCTATGACTCCGGAGGTCCTTGAAAAATTATTCTTTAAAAATCCAAGCATTGTTGGTCCTTGAAACAGTATTCCTAAAAAATCTGTGATTTAGCTCGAGTGGTCCTTGAACAAATAGGCTTTTAAAATCCATGCTGGTAGCTCTGGAGGGCCTTAAAAAATATTATTTAAATAAGTACGCTAATAGCTTTGGTGCTACTTGGAAAATATATCTTAAAAAACCTCGCATAAATATTATTTAAAAAAATACGATAATACGATAAATATTTTCCAGAAATAAGTTCTAAAATGCGGTACGGGTGGATATTGATTTGGCAAAATGCTTTTTCAGCGAAAAACAACAATTCTCCCAATTTTGTTTGAAATTTGTATTTAAAATACTAAATATCGTATAGGACAAATAAAATTTAATGGAAATTGCTTCCCTTATAATTTCAGGTACTATATACAAATACCAATACCCGAAGGAAAAAAATTAAAAAAACATCCTATATATATATATATATATAGGGGAACTATATCTAAATCTAAACCGATTTTCACGAAATTTTGCACACATCATTCTAGACTTAATTCCGTACGCTATGCCAAAATTCGTGCACATCGAAAGATTTCCAGGGTCTTTACTGGACTATATACCAAAAATCGGGCGAAACTATATATGGAACCTATATCTAAATGTGGACCAATTTTCTCGAAACTTGGCACACATCATTCTGGACCTAATTCAGTACTCTGTGCCAAATTTCGTGCAAATCGAAAGATATATAGGGACTTTGGTGCACCATGAACCACATGAAATCGGACGAAACTATATTTGGGAGCTATATCTTAATCTGGACCGATTTTCACGAGACTTGGCAGATATCACTCTAGGCTTAATTCAGTACGTAATGCTAAATTTCGTGCAAATCGAAAGATATATAGGGATTATGGTGCACCATTTACATGAAATCGTACGAAACTATATATGGGAGCTATATCTAAATCTGGACCGATTTTCTCGAAACTTGGCAGACATCACTCTAGGCTCAATTCAGTACGTTATGCCAAATTTCGTGCAAATCGAAAGATATATAGGGACTTTGGTGCACAATTTACATGAAATCGGACGAAACTATATATGGGAGCTATATCTAAATCTGGACCGATTTTCACGAAACTTGGCAGACATCATTCTAGACCTAACCGATTAGGCTGTACCAAATTTCGTGCAAATCGGAAGATATATAGGGACCGCTTACATTAAATCGGTTAAATATATATATGGGAGCTATATCTAAATCTGGACCGATTTTTCCCAATTTCAATAGGGTTCGTCCTTGGGCCAAACAAATGAGCTGTGCCGGATTTCATCCAATTCGGATCATAAATGCGACATGTACTACGCTCACAAAATACATGGACAGACAGACAGACGGACGGACGGACATGCATAAATCGACTTAAAAAGTGATTCTATGCATATTCTCAAAAGGAACCATGGGTCTATCTCGTTTCCTTTTGCCTGTTACAAACATATGCACAAAGACATAATACTCTGTACCACAGTGTGGTGAAGGGTATAAAAATCCGCTAACGACGTAGCGCGCCTATGCTAGTATATCTATATATATATGAGAGCTATATCTAAATCTGAACCGATTTTTACGAAACTTTGCATACATCATTCTAGACTTAATTCAGTACGCTATGCCAAAATTCGTGCACATCGAAAGATTTCCAGGGTCTTTACTGGACTATATACGAAAAATCGGGCGAAACTATATATGAGAGCTATATCTAAATCTGAACCGATTTTCACGAAACTTAGCGCACATCATTCTAGACCTATATCATTACGCTGTGCCAAATTTCGTGCAAATCGAAAGATATGTAGGGACTTTGGTGGACCATTTACATTAAATCGGACGAAACTATATATGGGAGCTATATCTAAATCTGAACCGTTTTTCAGGAAACTTAACACACATGATTCTAGACTTAATTCATTAAGCTGTGCCAAATTTCGTGCAAATCGAAAGTTATATAGGGACTTTGGTACACCATTTACCTTAAATCGGACGAAGATATACATGGGAGCTATATCTAAATCTGAACCGACTTTCACGAAACTTAGCGCTCATCATTCTAGACCTTATTTATTACGCTGTGCAAAAATTTCGTGCAAATCGAAACAGATATAGCTACTTTGGTACACCATTTACATAAATCGGGGTCCGTCCTTGGGCCAAATAAGTGAACAGTGCCAAATTTCATTTAAGGGGACCCCCCCCCCATTCTTGGGGTCAAAATTTTTTTTGATTTAATTCGAATCTACACTAATTCAAGAATGTCCCTACAAAATTTCAAGTGAAAATCTCAAGAACTCTTGAAAATATAGCCGATTTATTGTGTCAGCATCAAGTGACGGCTAAAGGGCTTCTCAAACTTTAAACGATTTTTCTCTTTTGCGAATGGCGGGCACTATAACTCAAAAACTAATAACCCAATCGATTCAAAATTTTTACACGTTTCTCTGTGAGTGTATAGCTATCGTATGAACTAGGATAAAGCCAATCGGTAAAGATCTTCCTTATTTTTTAACTTGGTTTTTGGTCAAAAATCGTACGAGAGTCAGACATGTACTCTTTCTAACACCGTTGGAATTTTCGGATTCCGATGTTCCAGTGAGGAGTTATCATGCCCGCCATCAAAAATAAGGACTTTTCTTTAATTACAAAAAACAACAACAAAACAATAACAAAAATTTTTTGTAAATTATTTTTCTTCTCTTTTAAATTTTCAAATATATATGTGCAAAGTTACAAACCTTAACAAGCATTGGTATTGATTTACCAGCCCGCTGAAAATCTTGAAAAATTAAAATCGGGAATGGGTGGGGTTCCCTTAATTCGGATCATAAATGTGACCTGTACTTTGTTTACAATTTAACATGGACAGGCGGACGGACATGCATAAATCGACTCAGAAAGTGATTCTGTGCATATTCTCAAAAGTAACCATGGGTCTACCTCGATTATTTTTGCTGTTAAAAACATATGCACAAAGACATAATACCCTGTAGCACAGAGTGGCGAAGGGTATAAATACATATTAAAAGCCCTAAAGGGTTCTTAAAGATATTGTCAAATCTACGCTATTAGCTCTGGAGGTCTCTAAAAAATTATTTAAAAACCGCACTTATAACTTTTATGGTCCTGAGGATACGCTGTTTGGTCCTTTAAAAATATTTTTCAAAATCCACGTTTATAACATGGATGATCCCTCGAAAAAGTCGTACAAAATTCACACTTATAGCTCTGATGGTTCTTGAAAGAATATATTTTAAAAATCCACGCTGATGTACTTGATGGTCGGTCCTTGGAAAATATCCTTTGTTTGCTTTTGATTTTTTCTTTTATTATTTATTAAGGTATATGTCCTCTCGTATTAATTTCTCGCTCAATGTCGCCTCTTTGTATTTCTTTACAAAATTATGTAATATATATTTTTTTTGTTATATCTTTGCACAATTAATGTTTGTATATCAATCACCGTCAATTAAGATCTGATATTTATGGCACCATCTTTCACAACTTCTATCGTAAAAAGGTACATTTTACAAATAAGTAACAATTAATTTTGGCGCTGCCCAGCAAAAAAGGAGCGGATAAAGCGAAAAATGTGAATGTTGGTGCCAGAATTCCCGTTCATCATTTGTATAGTTTTGTTTTTGTTATGGGACCATTAGCCTTCGCTAATGTTCCCATATGAATGTAATAGAGAGGGATGTGTGATTATGTAACAGGAATATATGATAGCAACAGAGAATCGTATCACATCAACAAAGAAAAATTAGTTTAGGGTGATGTGAAAAGTTATCGTCGAAGGGTTGTCTGAGGACAACCAATACCTTGAAATAAGATAAGTACTTTTAATTGGACGGAAATCATCAAAGCTATAAGTATAAGGAAGTGCTAAATATGTACATTTCTAAAAAAAAATATTTTTTTCGAGGCTTATAAGCGTGAATTTTTAAACATAACCTTTTAAAGGACCGCCAGCAATAAGATTTTTAAAGAAAAAATTTTCAAGGACCACCAGAGCAATAAGCATGGATTTTTTAAGAATATTTGTTCAAGGGGAATTAGAGTTAAAAGCCTTGCGTTTTAAAGATCATTTTCCAAAGGACCACCAGAGCTCTAAGAGTGTATTTTTAAATAAAAACGTATCAAGGGCCGCCTGAGCTATAAGCGTGGATTTTCAAAGAGTATTTTCAAGGACCATCAAAGCTGTAAGCGTGAATTTTTATACGTGGATTTTTAAAGAATATATTTTAATGATCACCAGAGCAACAACATCAGAGAGCAACAAGCGTGTATTTTTGAAGAATATTTTTTTCAACAAGCACCAGAGCTTTAAGCGTGGATTTAAAGAATATTTTTCGACAACCACCAAAGCTATAAGCGTGGATGTTTAAAGAATAGAACTATAAGCGTGGATTTATAAAGAATGTTTTTTCCAACGTGGATTAAAAAAAAAATAAATATTGCATTCTAGTTGGGACGCTTTTGATTTTGAAAAAAATTACGCCAGTACCACTGAACGAAAAATAGAGTGGGTGACCTATGTCAACCCCCGCTCTATTTATACCCTTCACCACAGTATGGTACAGGGTATTATGTCTTTGTGCATATGTTTTTAACAGGCCAAAATAATCGAGATAGACCCATGGATCCTTTCTGAGTCGATTTATTCATGTCCATCTGTCTGTCCGTCCATGTATTTTTGTTAACAAAGTACAGGTCGCATTTATGATCCGATTTAGATGAAATTTGGCACAGGTCACTTAATTGGCCCAAGGACGAACCCTATTGAAAATGGGAAAAATCGGTCCAGATTTATTTATAGCTTCCATATATAGTTTCGTCCGATTTAAGGTAATTGGTGTACCAAAGTCCCTATATATCTTTCGATTTGCACGAAATTTGGCACAGCGTAATAAATTAGGTATAGAATGATGTGTGTTAAGTTTCGAGAAAATCGGTTCAGATTTATATATAGCTCCCATATATATTTTCGTCCGATTTAAGGTAAATGAGGCACCAAAGTTCCTATCTATATTTCGATTTGCACGAAATTTGGCACAGCGTAATGAATTAGGTCTAGAATGATGTGTGTTTAGTTTCTAGAAAATCGTTTCAGATTTATATATAGCTCCCATATATAGTTTCGTCCGATTTAAGGTAAATGAGGCACCAAAGTTCCTATATATCTTTCGATTTGAGCCTAATTTGGCACAGAGTACTGAATTATGTCCATAATGATGTGTGCAAAGTTTCGTGAAAATCGGTTCAAATTTAGATTTAGCTCTCATATATAGTTTAACCGATTTTATGTAAATGGTGCTCCAAAGTCCTTATATCTCTTTTGATTTACACGAAATTTTGCATAGTGTACTGAGAAGGACGTGTGCCGATCTTAGGTAAATGGGGGCTCCAAAGTACCTACATATCTTTCGATTTGCACGAAATTTGGCATAGGGTACTGAATTAGGTCCAGAATGATTTCGTGAAATTCGGTTCAGATTTAGTTATAGCTTCAATATATATTTTCGACCGATGTAATTTAAATTGTGCATTAAAGATCCAAAGATTGGCCGATTGGCACACAATTTTGTACAATGTACTGTTACTATAACCTTTCGTGTGTCAAGTTTTCTTGAAATTGGTTCAGATTTACATATAGCTTATATATATACTTTCGTCCGATTTTAAGTAAATGGTGCACTATAGGCCCATACCTAGGCCGATTGACAAAAATTACTGAAATTAATAAAAATTAATATATATTTGAAGATTTACAAAGGATGAAAAATAATTTCCAAAAAATGTTTGTTGTTGTCTTGTTGTTGTTTTTTGTAATTAAAGAAAAGTCCTTATTTTTGATGGCGGGCATGATAACTCCTCACTGGAACATCGGAATCCGAAAATTCCAACGGTGTTAGAAAGAGTACATGTCTGGCTCTCGTATGAACTAGGATAATTGACCTCGCTCTAAAGGTGAAGGGTATCATATAGACGGTCCAGTCCGATTTTACTGCTTTCCTTACTAGTTTTCATATCTGTAAGGTCATATCTGTAAGGTTCATATCTGTAAGGTCTCAACATAAGTGTCGGCAATTAGATAGTTCGGCGTCTCGAATGATATGCATTGAATTTGGTTACAAATCTGGTGTGATTTATTTAAAGCTCCAATATATATTTTCGCCCGACTTCATCTAAATGATGCTTAAAATACCCAAATTTTATCTTAATTCGAATTAGGCACATGTTCTCACCATTAATTAATAGAAGAAATAATTTCGAAAAAATGATTACACCACTCTAGTACTGAAACACATTGGCAATCATTTTTACCCGCATCGAAAAATGCCGACAAAAGAAATTCAAGAGACCATGGCTAAGTGCAGTTGTTACACGTATGTTACGAAGCACCATTCAATTTGCTGTCGTAAATTTTCATAAGCCTAAGGGTTCGAAACAGCTACGACAGTTTTTAGAATTAATCGCCTACTTGTGAATGTAGGAAGTTAGAAAAAAAAATGAAAAGATTTTTTTCTTCAACATGAAGTATTTTTATTTTCCCAACAGCTTTCCTCAGAATCGCAGCATTAATATGTTTTTCCAAAGCTTTTGGTTTCGCAGCTAGACATTTGGCAGTTTGCCGTTCATCGTTTTCTTATTTTTCTGTTTTCTATGCCGTTGTGCATCTTTTTTGTCGTACTAGATATTCCTGCTGCTGGTGATGCATAAACATACCTACTGCCCGTGTAATGGAGTGAAAATTGTCCTTAAGCATCATTTTACTTTAACCGATTACAACAGTAAAGTGGCAATACTAGACCAGGTATTTAGGTAAGGGAGTAGGTAGCTATCCCGCCGCTAAATGTTTAGCTCGTGCCGCTTTAACTCAATGACTCACTGTTTTTCTGTTTTATTTCTCCTTAATTTTTCTTCCCAGTTGCGCTTTTTCTTCAAACTAGTCCCGAATAGAGCCAAACCCTATGTTGGTTGCCATTAACCTTTTGCCTATTTGCCGCTTCGACTTTTTGTCATTTGAGTTGGTTTTTGTCGTTTTGTTGTTGTTCATACTAACAACTGATGTCACAAATAAGATATGTTGCACGTCATATGAACTTTAAGTTTACCACAAAAAATGGGAAGGATAATTGCTAATAATGCAGCACGATGACACATTACTGGAGCTGGGTCTGGCCAGGTTCAACTTCATAATATAATTCTCTACAAACTGTAAATGAAAAGTTGCCGTCATATCCGTTTGACAGTGATGTTAAAGTAAAGTAAAGTAAAGTAAAGTACGTAAATGATGATAAAGTACATTTGAATCCTGACACAGGTTAGTTATTATTATTTGTTCTTATGTTTAAAAGTTGTAAAGGATTTAATTTCATTTTATGGTTTAAAATGTTGTTATTTGTAATTAAAAGTCAATTAAATTAAATGTAGAGTATGCACAAATTATTTGTACATATATATGAGCGA